>NC_043009.1:12122658-12187658 GCF_006345805.1 Octopus sinensis | reverse complement strand
ACAACAACAGGTCGTCATATTCTACTACTGACGGCAAGACATCGAACTCGATATGTATTCCCGTTGGGTCTATCTTATTACCGAAAAGTTCTCGTCATTAATACTTCCACCTAACCCTAACATCTCTCGTCATCAATAACAATTGCTTTAGTGCTTTCTGTGTAGAACTCCGACGTTAACTTCACTCTTATTACTGTTTTCATTTTTGTGATTTTCTTCTCTACTTCTGTAGAGAATATGTTATTTATGTTTTGGCCCTTTTTTTATATGTTTGTTTCTGTAGTCCCGCTTGTTTTTTAGTGTTCACTTCCTTCGATGTTGTTGGTATCTCATGTTGTGCTCCTTCTTTACTCTCCTTCCTTCTCTTTAGTGGACTCTTCAGGGGCGAGTCCACGTTTTCTTTCCTCTCCTTCTTTCTACTCACCTCCGTATACTCCTCCTCCATATTCTCTGGACACTTCTCACATACTGGGTATGTCGCTTCAGCATTTTGCTCCTGCTCGTCACCCTGCTGCTTCAGTTCCTCTACAACTTCGTCGTGTTTCTGGGAACACTTTGCCTTCATGTGTCCCCCTTACTTCACACTGGTAACAGGTTGGAAGTCTTCCCTTCATCACTATTCTCAAATTCACATCCTCTGCTATCTTGTGTAAATCTGGCAAACTGACTTGGACTGCCACTTCTAGGCCAAATCCCCATCAATTTACCTTCTTCGTTCTCGTTACATTCAACACATCCACGTCCTCTTCCATATTATACAGGATGGCTTCCCCCAGCCACACCTCCTCAATCTCAGAGGGTACTCAGCCAATCCTTACCCTGGCCACGCGTTTTCCACAGTAAGTCGGCAGCAGTACCCACTTTGGTGTTCGTAGCTCCACAGTGGAGTGGTTTATCGTTTCTTGCTCATTCGCGAATCTCACCTCTACTGTGCCGCATTCTCTCCCTCTCCTTTAGGCATTCCTCTATAGTCTCCAGCGTGGCAATATCTATTTTTTTTCCGATGTCCCGGACAGCGTTCTATACACCACTGTCCTCTTCATCACGCTTGCTGTTAAATTTTCTGGCGATGTCAGCTTTAAACTGGTCCCATCCTCCTCTATGAGTCTGTTGAACTCCTTCAACTTCCTCTGGTCCATCTGTATCTCTCGTACCTGCAACAGCAGTTAAACTTCTTCCAGTGGCTGAAGCAAAGCTGTCGAGTGCAACTAGTTTGCTCTCCTTCTTCCTTTTTCTCCTACTTCACCCATAAATGGGGAGGAAAACAAATATAATTCACTGGTAAAAAAACAGTAATGAATAATTCCATAATTTAACAATGACGTTCAACAATAGGTTCACTCTTACGAGAGACCCTCAACAATTTATCAACAATGCGACTTACGTCTAACAGGGATCAAATAATGATTAATGCGAAAAAAAAGAACTTTCTCAGAAGAACTGTCACAAAAAAACTAGGTACAATTATCTCTGCTTATAAAGGTCTGCTAAGGTCTAGCCAATTTGTTAGAGTTTCACAGTTTGGCTATTAACACCTAGCTTCCTCCATTTTGACGATGGACTTCATCCTGACCTTACAGTGTAGTATGAAAAAGTGTGTGTTTACGTGTTTAACTTAACATTATCTGATAAAAAGTTTTATCGTTTTTAAGTTCCTAACAATATATATATATATATATATATATATATATATATAAAGCTGCCCTATTGTGCGGCTTTTAAGTTAGCATGTAACGTTTAAGCAACTGACCCCGAATGGGAAGATCTGCAAGCAGATCTCTGAATTGTTTTGGAGAATTTCTTGCAGTTGCTTCCTCCACAGTCATATCCCAATGATGATCATCTTCGTCGCTAAAAATCATGTAAAACATCGCCAAAAACAATCGCAATAATGAAAACATAGGAATCCAAAACTTCAGGATTGCAAGTCCGGATTCGGATATATATATATATATATACATAATATATGTGTGTGTGTATGTCTGTATGTGTGAGTGCATGTATACAAACTTTGATGCAATTCAACCAACTAGTAATGTACTTCGCTGGAAAAGGCATGAAAAGAACTAGAGGTAATGTTTCTCAACCTTACATTTTGACTACATATAACAATTGCATGGGAGGTGTCGATATATATGACTGGCTAGTGTCGAAATACGCAATTTTCTTTCGAAGTAAAAAGTGGTATTGGCCACTATTTACACGACATCTTGACTTGGCCGTCGTGAATGCGTGGACTATTTATAATTTAGTTCATGATGGAAAGGGTGAAATATCGTCGTTACTCGACTTTAAGAGATACATTTGTCTTACATATCTGAAAGGTTAAAAAAAAAAAAAAAAACTGAAACTAAAGGCATGCCATCTGCTGTCTCTAAGCCAATAAACAGCGTGAGATATGATAGCAAAGGACATGTAATGGCAAAGCGAGAGAAGCAAAGGCGATGTCAACATACGGACTGCCAAAGCAAACTCCTTCACTTATTGTCAAAAATGCAATGTCACCCTTTGTGTGGATTGTTTTAGTCCTTCTCATTCAAAATAAAAAAGTACGATTGAGGTTTTGAGAGGAAATTTTCAAGAACGGACATTTACGATGATTCTTTTTTTTCTTTCTTTTCTTTCACTTGTTTCAGTCATTTGACTGCGGCCATGCTGGAGCACCGCCTTTAGTCGAGCAGATCGACCCCGGGACTTATTCTTTGTAAGCCCAGTACTTATTCTATCGGTCACTTTTGCCGAACCGCTAAGTAACGGGGACATAAACACACCAGCATCGGTTGTTAAGCAATGCTAGGGGGACAAACACAGACACACAAACATATACACACACATACACATATATATATATACATATATACGACAGGCTTCTTTCAGTTTCCGTGTACCAAATCCACTCACAAGGCTTTGGTCGGCCCTGGGCTATAGCAGAAGACACTTGCCCAAGGTGCCACGCAGTGGGACTGAACCCGGAACCATGTGGTTGGTAAGCAAGCTACTTACCACACAGCCACTCCTGCGCCTATTTTTCATAATTTCTTTTTTTTTTTCAATTATCAACAATAGACATAGTATACTTTTCATAAATTTGTCTAATAAGGTTTTATACATAATTTTTCATCAATATATATGCTCACATTTAGCATCATTAAGTTTATTTCAAATATATACATTTTGTTCTTTCGTTATAGATATATAGCAACAGTGCCCAGTGTCCTATATATATAGGGCAGGCTATATATTCGTTAATAAATAAAGGAAACGAGTTTTACCTACAGATATTTTCATTTTAACCTATATAAAGCCTGGTGTGCGAATTTAAAAGTGATACTCCAGAAATTAGACACCCTGGGACTTAGAGGGTTAATATGAGAGGGGAAGACAGTGCCTATAACCTCCTCGCCTTTATTTAGGGCTTCTGAGTCTTACAGCAGAAAATTATTCTCAATGGGCGACCTACTACGAATGCTTGCAGCAGAATGAACGCTGTTAAGTGCACCCAAGGACTAATCTGTGTTGTTAAACCGATTGACAACCATTTTACTTCTGCCAACTTAACAAATTCCAAGTTTTTGTAGTCACGAGTAAATTAACATGATGGTGAGTGCAATAATTTCTTCTGGATCAGATCTGTTAAGTTTTAGTCCGCGGTGTAGTGTGAGTTTTCGTAGCTCAGTGCGGTAGCCAAATTGGTTTTAGTTTTCATTGAACATATCATAATTTCGACTAAAGTAAACCTGCAGAATTAAAAAGGCTGTCTTTTCCGGTCAGCATGCTTCACGCTACTCCAGTGAATATTCGTGAATTTTGTTCGGTGGCGTTTTGAGTTATGTGGATTCAGTTTATTCTTTGGGTTAGAAACAAATTAAGGTCTTCGTCTAAGAGAAACGTATCTACGAGTATTGACTGCGTTTTTGCTTCTGTAAATGTGTGGTCCTTGGGAACCGATTATGGAACTGTATCTGATAATGAAGTTTTCTCACTGTTTGAGTTATGAGTATATTAATTGAAGATCTTGTTACAGTTGTTGATACTGCTAATTAATTAGTATAATGTTCTCTTGATTGCTTTTGTGGTTTCTGCTGGATACATATACTTGCGGTATTCTGTTTCTGTGTTTTGTTTTCTTTGATATTTTGCTAGAAGCTGATTTTAATTTCCCTGCTGTGAGTTGGCCCCTACTGCCTTATTGGGATCTTAGTAGGGAGTTGACGTCTTGATTCAAGCTGCAGATTTTTTCATGTGAATGTCATGTGTAGTAAAGTCTTTTGTTCTATAAATGGATTTACACACACACACACACACACACGTGCGCACACACGCACTCGGAGCACTCGGCCGACATTTAAGAGGTGCAGGGTTCGATTGTCTGTAGAAGCTTGCTAAAGGATATTTACCTGATTTTTTAAGCTGTCTTCACAGCCACCCCACGTTCGAGAATTCCTTTATTTACTGTAGAATAGTTAATAAATAAATGCGCCCTTTGAAAGCGTAGCCAGGCTCATGGGCCCGGTTTCACGGTTTCTATGGCGTATGTGTTCCCCAGCTGGACGGGGCGCCAGTCCATCGCAGCGTTACTCATTTTTGCCAGCTGAGTGGACTGGAGCAACGGGAAAATGAAGTGTTTTGCTCAAGAACACAACGCGTCGCCCGGTCCAGGAATCGAATCCACAATCTTACGATCCTGGTGCTGACACCCTAACCACTAAGCCACGCGCTTGCATTTTTTCTGTAGAATACGGACAAAATCGGCTATACAGAGAGAGGGGTGGGCGGAGAGGGAGATACAGCTCACAGGTTGCTCATCTGGTATTGTGTTTAGATTTCGCATAACTATTTACGTGGTTATTTGCCTAGTTAACTAATGGCAAATGCCATGTTCAAGAAAGGGTTGTTTCACAACATTATTTTTGGTGAAGATTTGTGTGAATTGATTTGTGTGTATGTGTGCACAACATTTCAAAGGTCGAAAATTCATTTCGCTATATTTTCATAGCTCTCTGTGTTATTGTAAAATCAATTCAATATTCCGTGTCTTCATCAATGACTCGATCCCACGTGTCTCCTCTGGTTCTGCTTATTTCGCTTATCAAGAGGAAACACGTGGAATAGAGAGTCGCTGATGAAGCCACAGAATGTGTGAGGTAAGAGCTTTCACAAAGAAGTTAAACTAAAATAGTAATAATAATAACAATAAAGCTGAAGTACACGCCAAGTACACGGCGAGCGGGCAGAATCGTTAGCACGCCGGGCGAAATGCGTAGCCGTATTTCATCTGTCGTTACGTTCCGAGTTCAAATTCCGCCGCAGTCAACTTTGCCTTTCATCCTTTCGGGTCGATAAATTAAGTACCAGTTACGCATTGGGGTCGATGTAATCGACTTAATCCGTTTGTCTGTTCTTGTTTGTCCCCTCTGTTTGTCCCCTCTGTCCTTGTTTGTCCCCTTGTGGGTAGTAAAGAAATATATATAGTTTAATTGGCAAAATATGAACATCCATAAGTAAAACATATTTCAGTATCAATGAGGTTATATTCGAAAAGAAAAATCAGAAAAGCAACAGAAGGAACAAAAATACAACTAGAGAAAGTGATGTAAAGGAATTTAGTCGATCGGAATAAGAGAAGAAAGGGGAAGAGAGTAGAAAAGGATTGGAAGATGAGAGAAAATGAAGAAGTAAAAAAATTAAGTTGAGAAGAATGAAAGAACGGCAGTATTATGCTTAAGAATTCAAACTCTTTCAAAAAATCAGTTCAAATTCCTTCTAGATTTCCTGCTAATTAAATTAGGCTTAACGTTTGAATAAGGATTTGACAATTGATAGCGATAAGACGCTGCAAGGAAAATATCTAAACACACAAAGGTGCTTTTATTTTTTTTTTATTATTTTCCTTGAGTTTTATAGATAAACGACTCTTTTTCACCTTGTATGGAATTAAAAATGTTCACAAGCTTATGACTTAGATATTCTTAAACTACTTTTAACAATTAGAGTTTTCTGCTTGCCTACAATCGGTCCCATAATACTGTGTAACAATTTTTTTTTTCGTCTTTGGTCAGTAAGTATTATTTCCTATTTGCTTCTATCTAGAAATCAAAGGAAGTGACTACTATTCCCTTCAAACTTTGCTATTGTGACCTGGACACCATTGTTTTGAAACTGGCCTATTTTCCATTACATTTCAGACAATTTCAGTGCTGGGTTGCTGAAGCAGAAATATCGTTATAGCAAATATTCTGCTCAGTACCACAGAGTTACTTGTCAGTTGCTTGACGGGAACTACTTGAGTATATCTCTTAATGGCTGACTCTATGTGCATCTCTGATCACGTGCAGGAGTAGTAGGGGAGCATCATAGCCATGTGCTGGAAGAAATTCTTTGGGGTTTGAATAAATGTAACAAAAGCAAAGTTTGAAAGAAATATTAGCCAGATTTTATACTTTCTAGGTGTGAGCAAAGGGAGATAACAGTTGGTACCCAAAGACAAAAGTCGAGTTGCAGAGTGTAATCGTTCTCATAACCCGAAGCATAAAGCAATTGCCGGATTTTTTCGGTTTGAACGGCAGTTTTTAAAAATAATTTCCATGTAACTAAGCACTTTTAAACTTCGTATACTGGTAGAATGTGTTTATAAAACATCTTTTTCTCTTAGCTTTATTGAGAAAATTCTATAGTTTGTAAGATATTTGTTGTTTTTTTCTTCAATTTCTAAAAATTTAACCAATCAATGACATCTATTGAGATGAAAACATTCTGTGCCGTATGAATATGTCCCTCTTTTAAGAAACAGACTGGGTTTATTTACATTTCTGAAGAAAAAAAAGATCCCCTTCCCCCACCCCTAACCCTAACTAACCCTAACTCTAACCCTAACCCTAAAATAGATTGAAATAGATCGATACTAAGGTCATAATTATGGGTGACAATTTCATATGACACCGCTAGAAAAAACTGCCGTTCAAACCGAATAGATCCCAATTGCCATAACAAAGTATACTTGCAAGCTTAAATCAAAATACTGAAGATTACGTTCATTCCAAGTAAAAGCTTAGAGTTTATAGATTCTGTTTGATTTGAAAAAAATGTTAAGTTCAACGGAATCTGAGTTGGAATATTTAAGAAATCTAGTTATGAAATATACTTACCGAAGTTAATCTATCCTTTCACAACCGGAAGTCTTAGGAAGTAGTATGGAGAAAAATAAAAGGGGGGAAAAAAGCTCTGGTTAATTTCTGTAGAAAAATTTAAGATTAAATAATTAACATAATTAAGAAATAAGGGATAAAATTACATAACAAAATGCAGAATAAATTTTATGCACATTAGTTCCTAAGCTTCAAAACTGATAATTATGTACATAGACTTATACATACATTTATCCCTGTATTGGGCATAATACTTATTCATACATCCATTTTTCCACACAAACATGTGTGCGTGTGAGTGAGTATGTGTGTGTGTGTATGTGTGTGTGTGTGCGTGTTTGTGTGTGTGTGTGTGTGTGAGTGTGTGTGTGTGTGTGTGTGTGTGTGTGTGTGTGTGTGTGTGTATGTGTGTGTGTGTGTGTGTGTAATGAAAAGCTTCTCAGTAATTTCAAAGTTTAGCAATTTCTTTTCGTCTGAATGTCTGACGAAAGTAATAAATAGTGAAACTTCAAAGTTCCTGAAATTTTTTTCTTTTAAAAGTAAATTTCATGATGATTCCAGAGCATCAGCTCGCAGGTGTTGCAAGTACTTCCAGGAAATAGTCTTATCTACAAATCAATAGAACATGGTTGTAAATTAGTTTTTAGTTTACTAACCTCCAGTATTTTTTTGTAATTCATTCAGGTTTACCACAACACAGACTTCAGCTAAAAACAGATCTCCCGTAATGCTGCTGCGTAATTCATAACATATGCGGTTATGCAATGGCACAATATTGGTTTCAAATTTTGGCACAAGGCCAGCAATTTCGAGAGAGCGGATAAGTCGATTATATGGACCCCTTTTATCGTCGCCGAAAGAGAAAAAAGACAAAGTCGACTTCGGCGGCATTTGAACTCAGAACCTAAAGTCGGACGAAATACCGCTAAGCATTATGGGATCTTTACCTTTTGGCTGACAGATTTAAAAAATAATTTTTTTGTAATTAAACACTTTCAAACATCGTATACTGGTAGAATGTGTCACATAAAACATCTTTTTCTCTTGGCGCTGTTGAGAAAATTCTGTATTTTGCAAGTTATTTTTTGTTAAATTTGTCGTATTTCGGTAATTTCAACCAATCAATGACGTGCATTCAGCTGAATGAAATTACTGCCGTTGTTTATCAACAACAACTTCCGGCGGTGTATATGAATATTTACGGGTGTTACCGTGGTAATATTCAGACTTCTAAAGGCTATCATATGTACATATTTAATATATAAACTGGAGATCAGTGCATCTTTTAATACCATATCTTCATCACTGCATTCATTGTTGTTCCAATACTTTGACAGGTTTGTCGCCACTTTTCACTCGCTATACGAAGGATTTCATTTCCGAGGGTGTTTTACTTCCTGAACCACCGGTTTTGTTCATTTTAAATTCGTTTTTTGAATTAAAGAATTTCAGAATTAAAGTTTATTGTTATGTTTAACGGAAGTTTCAAATGAAACAACACTGCATTTAACTTTACTTAATGGTGAATTCATAGGCAACCTGCTTTAAATGTATTACGCAAAATCTTTCCAGCATATGCATATATACAAATGTATACACACATGTGAATACACACACACATGTATACATACACACACACAACTCGAAACGTGAGTGCATGCATGAAACTCTCAGCCCTTCAGTCCCTTTACAACGTCTGCCGATTAAATACAATAATAATAATAATAATAATAATAATAATAATAATAATAATAATAATAATAATGATAATTCTGATGAAGGCGGTGAGCTGGCAGAAACGTTAGCACGCCGGGCGAAATGCGTCGCTGTATTTCGTCTGCCGTTACGTTCTGAGTTCAAATTCCGCCGCGGTCAACTTTGCCTTTCATCCTTTCGGAGTCGATAAATTAAGTACCAGTTACGCACTGGGGTCGATGTAATCGACTTAATTCGTTTGTATGTCCTTGTTTGTCCTCTCTGTGTTTAGCCCCTTGTGGGTAGTAAAGAGATAGGTATTTCGTCTGCCGCTACTTTCTGTGTTCAACTTCTGCCGAGGTCGACTTTGCCTTTCATCCTTCGGAGTCGATAAATTAAGTACCAGTTACGCACTGGGGTCGTTATAATCGACTTAACCCGTTTGTATGTCCTTGTTGTCCTCTCTGTGTTTAGCCCCTTGTGGGTAGTAAAGAGATAGGTATTTCGTCTGCCGCTACTTTCTGTGTTCAACTTCTGCCGAGGTCGACTTTGCCTTTCATCCTTCGGAGTCGATAAATTAAGTACCAGTTACGCACTGGGGTCGTTATAATCGACTTAACCCGTTTGTATGTCCTTGTTTGTCCTCTCTGTGTTTAGCCCCTTGTGGGTAGTAAAGAAATAGGTATTTCGTCTGCCGCTACGTTTTGTGTTCAACTTTTGCCGAGGTCGACTTTGCCTTTCATCCTTTCGGGGTCGATTAAATAAGTACCAGTTACGCACTTGGGTCGATGTAATCGACTTAATCCGTTTGTACGTCCGTGTTTGTCCTCTCTGTGTTTAGTCCCTTGTGGGTAGTAAAGAAATAAATAAGGATTCTGATGATGATGATAATGATGATGAAAAGGAGGTGGAGGATAATATATGTATATATATATATATATATATATATATATATGCGTGTGTGTGTGTGTATTGATATATATATATATATATGTGTGTGTGTGTGTACACACGTACACACATAATTTTTTTTTAAGCTTAGTAACTGTAAGGCAGGAAAATATTTTTAAGAAAATTACTTCAATTAACAAAATGTTTTAAAGTCTTTTGTACGAATTTATTTCTCTTTTCTTTCCTCCTTGCGCAGTAAGCCTTCCGGTTTAAGTTCGGCAGGAAATTTTCTTAACAGCCTTTTTGGGTTGTTTCAAGACAGATCCCTCTGACCTTAGATAGTTTAGATTTTCGTTGCATTCCTTAAAAAAACATTTATATGCACACTGCATGTGCTCAATGGGACTGCCCTTAGTTTTCAGAAGAAGGCAAACTCATTTTGCACTTTACACAAATTGCTCCATGAGTTGAGTTTATAAGATATGCTTCGGAATTGCATAGACTTTAAAGTAATATAATCCGTTAATTGCTGGCAATATATTAAATTAAATCATGGACACAATTGCACGCATTTCCTAATTGAATAATAAAAAAAACTTAACTGTTTAGTTATTCAACGCAAGTAAGTGCTAAATCATTACGAAAGAAAAACAGTTTGTCCGTGTGTTTACTTAACCTTACAACGTGTGATGGCTAATCAGAGATAGTATCTTCTTCTGTAAATAGCATTCTTTGATTTAGCCAAAGCTGCTTTGATTTAGTTAGATTTTTATAGGAGTGGCTGTGTGATAAATAGCTTGCTTACCAACCACATGGTTTCGGGTTCAGTCCCACTGCGTGGCACCTTAGGCAGGTGTCTTCTACTATAGCCTCGGGCCGACCAAGCCCTTGTGAGTGGATTTGGTAGATGGAAACTGAAAGAAGCCTGTCGCATATATGTACATATATATATATATATATATATATATATATATATATATATGTGTGTGTGTGTGTGTGTGTGTGTGTGTGTGTGTGTGTGTGTGTGTGTGTGTGTGTGCGTGTATGTTTGTGTGTCTGTATTTGTCCCCCTAGCATTGCTTGACAACCAATGCTGGTGTGTTTATGTCCCCGTCACTTAGCGGTTCGGCAAAAGAGACCGATAGAATAAGTACTGGGCTTACAAAGAATAAGTCCCGCGGTCGAGTTGCTCGATTAAAGGCGGTGCTCCAGCATGACCGCAGTCAAATGACTGAAACAAGTAAAAGAGTAAATGTAACAGATAATTTAATCCAACTTCTAAATAACTCTGCCCTTTATTTCTCCCCTTTTCTTCTCCCGTTCTTATTGCGTCCTCTCCTCTTCTATTTTCTTTTAATCCCTCTTTTATGCTGTATCTTTCCCTCTCATCTTATTTCCACTGCCCATCTTTTCTGCGCTTCCTTCTCCAAATATGTTTTATTGTGTTCTTCAATACTCTCTCTTTACTCTTTTACCTGTTTCAGTCATTTCACTGCGGCCATGCTGGAGCACCGCCTTCAGTCGAGCAAATCGACCCCGGGACTTATTCTTTGTAAGCCCAGTACTTACTTAAGTGACGGGGACGTAAACACACCAGCATCGGTTGTCAAGCAATGTTAGGGAGACAAACACAGACACACAAAAATATACACACACACTTATATATATACGACAGGCTTCTTTCAGTTTCCGTCTACCAAATCCACTCACAAGGCATTGGTCGGCCCGGGGCTATAGCAGAAGACACTTGCCCAAGATGCCACGCAGTAGGACTGAACCCGGAACCATGTGGTTGGTTAGCAAGCTACTTACCACACAGCCACTCCTGCGCCTATGTTGCTAATAGTTGCTTTTGTTTTTCTTTTTGCGTATAAATTACTCTAAATATATTTTACATTTATTTTGAAAAATGATGACATTGCGAAACAAGTCTACCGTCCATATAAACTTTAACAATGATAAGAATAATAATGGTTTCAAATTTTGGCACTAAACAATAATTTTCATGGGAGAGGTTTAGTCCATACCATCAACCCCAGTACTACATTAGTACTTCCTTTTATCGACCGCTCAAGAATGAAAGACAAATACCTCGGTGGTATTTGATCTCAAAATGTAAAGAGCCGGAAAATAATCCAGCCGGAGATTTCGATTTGGTCTCAGAAGCGACACGAACTCACGGCATTGTTAAGCTGCAGTTAGAGCTAAATACGTACCTACCGCTCACGTGTTAGCATCTGAAGCGATACTATTTCGCCTGACTCTGAAGTATATTACTCTTTTACTTGTTTCAGTCATTTGACTGCGGCCATGCTGGAGCACCGCCTTTACTCGAGCAACAAGACCCCGGGACTTATTCTTTTGTAAGCCCAGTACTTATTCTATCGGTCTCTTTTGCCGAACCGCTAAGTAACGGGGTCATAAACACACCAGCATCGGTTGTCAAGCAATGCTAGGGGGACAAACACAGACACACAAACACACACACGCATATATATATACATACATATACGACGGGCTTTTTTCAGTTTCCGTCTACCAAATCCACTCACAAGGCTTTGGTCGGCCCGAGGCTATAGAAGACACTTGCCCAAGGTGCCACGCAGTGGGACTGAACCCGGAACCAGGTGGTTGATAAACAAGCTACTTACCACACAGCCACTCCTGCGCCTATATTGTGTTTCTTTCTTTTTTCTTTTCTTTTTAGACTATGCATCTTTAAAAGAAATTTTCTCGGACGATAAACCGCAGCGCCTGACGTTTAAATAACACACATGCACACATACGATATGTTTTATTGGTAATATGTGTGTAGATGTGTGACTTTGTGTCTGTCAACCCACCGGTGTTGTTTTCTTTATATCCCTGTAATTTAAGTGTTTAGCAAAAAGAAAAAAATGATGCAATAAGCACCAAACATGAAAAAATTAGTACTGGAATCAATTTGTTTTCAGGTAAAACCTGTCAAGAGGGTCCCTCAGCATGACTGCTGTCCAATGACTGAAACAAGTAATATATATATATATATATATATATATATATATATATATATGAATATATATATATACATATATATATGTACTTTGATACTTGATAGGTTTCGGCCATTATTGGCCCAGGCCATGTCCAACTTAATAGCACCACCTGGTGAAGTCTTTCAAGTCAGAATTTGGGCACTATGGCCCACTCAAGTAGAGAGTTATTGTTTACAGAGACATATCCGGGTGTAGGGGGTTTATCCGGGATTTCTTGAAGGAATCTGTCCAAAGACTTCTTGAACCCTATAGGGTCAGTTTCTGTTTTAATGTGTTTTGGTGTAATGTTAAAGAGAGCGGGGCCAATTGAGGTGAAATAATTGTGCCGTATTGTTGTTATGAGATGAGAGTGCGATTTTTGTTTTGGGCGGATGGCACGGGGCTCAAGCCTTGGATGTACCTTAAAGGTGATGCCAACATCATTTGGGCAATGCTGATGGAATATTTTCCACATCATGCAGATGATGTAGCGCTCACGACGACGTTGGAGAGAATAAAGTTTTAGCTTTTCTAATCGACCCCAATAGTCGAGGCCTGTCATGCCATCTATCTTTTTTGTGATTGCCCTTTGAGGTGCTTCAACTTTTATGATACCTTGTATTGTGTGAGGAGACCACAGTGGACAACAGTATTCAAGGTGGGGTCGGGCAAAAGTGGAGAAGAGAAGGATAATGGTGTGGATATCTCTCGACTGGAAAGTTCTGAGAATCCAGGAACACATTCTGCGGGCCATGTCAACTTTGGTGTTTATATGAGTGGTCCAGCTTATGTTGTTGTCCACAATTACTCCCAAGTCTCTGATGTTGTTGGACGCCGCGAGAGTTTCACCTGAAGGAAGGGAGTATGGGAGTTTCAGGGCATCCTCTTTTCCAAAGTGGATTAACTCAAATTTATCCTCGTTCAGCAGCATATTGTTTTTTTCTGCCCATTGGATAACAGCCAGGAGATCTGACTGAAGGCATGTCCGGTCACTCGCCTCATTTATGACCTTCTGTAGCTTGGAATCATCTGCAAAAATTTTTATGTTGCTGTGCTTGATGATGTCATTAATGTATACATATATATATATGTATATATATATATACATACATACATATATATATATATATTATATATATATATATATGTATATAAATATATATATATAATATATATATATATATATATATATATATATATATATATATATATATATTATATATATATATATATATACATATATATATATATATGTATATATATATATATATATATATTGGTAAAAACGGTAAGATAACAAAAGAAAGAGACCTCAATATTATGTAAATAGAGGAATTTATCTGTAAAAATAATATGTGATACACACACACACACACACAACACACACACACACACACACACACACACACACACAACACACACACACACACACACACACACACACACACATATATATATATATATATATATATAATATATATATATATGTATGTATGTATGTATTTCAGTGATGTCATTATTTCATATTTTTCCATGGTATGTTTTCAGTGCTTGCCCGGTGTTTTTTGGCGTCGGAACCTTTGATACGTAAATTTCGGACGATGAGATAGTGCTCAATACCACATTGGTGAATAATTCACAAATAAAGAAATTATATATCCATCAATGCGGTGTTGAGCACTCATTTCCTCGTTCGATTTTTACGTATATAAGTATGTGTGTGTGTGTTTATGAATTCGTTTTGCAAGATTCCTGATGTGAAATTGTGTGTTGAAACAGATATTGTATTTCGAGATGGTCATTTTTTTCCTAATAAACACACGCACTATATATTTTTTCTTCACTCATTTATTACTCTTCTTATTTTATTATTTTAACTCATGACCATTGTCAGAATTCTTTCGTCACGCCTCTGAGACCTCTTCAGCGACACTTTCGTTTTCGTGTGTGTTCTTGCTCCACTTACTACATTCTGTTCATGAGTTAAAATAATTAAATGAGAACAGTAATAAATGAGTGTTGAAAAAATATATAGCGCATGCGTTTATTAGGCAAAAAAAGACCATCCCGAAATACAATATATAAATATATATATACATACAAAATTTATAGGACTGACCACTAAAAGTGGACAGTCTATATGCTAGATATAGACATCAAAATCGCTATTTTCCACGAAGAATGTGTTCGCAAGAAAAAACTCAGCAAAAAAAAACAAAGTGTAAAAATAAGCAAGACAAATGAAAATATACGAAATAAAAAAACTATTACCTATGTACTAATTAGTTTCACTTGTTAATATTTACGTATATGGATACGTAAACATCTGCAAGATCATCAGCATAGTCTGTCGTTTATAAAATACAATTGTGTGATCCTTTCGCTGGATTTGACTGAGTTTGGAAGCTAGTTGACGTATAACCCCATTGACAACACATCGAAAGTTACTGGTAGAAACGTATAATATATTTTGTGCATTTACTTCAAATATTGAAAGTACCTGGTTGATTGATTTAGCTCTTTTACGAATTGAACAAGCAGCTACCACTGAGGGAGAACCAGAAATAGCCATTAGGAACCAACATTTCAAGAAGGTTCGAAGGCTGCAAACTACTTCTCGAAATTTCGTGTTTGCTCCAAAATATATTTACGTTATATTTACGAAGTATATAATTTCACAACGTAGTAATTAGCTCTGATGAGTATCATTTATATTTCGGTTGAAGCATGTGAGAAATATTTCTTCAAAAATTTAAGATCATTCATGGTAATGAGAATGGTTTCTTAGTCACAGACTGAGATTGTGTCGGTAAATGCTTTCGGGAAGGAGAGTAAATGCCTCACAAACTTGCTCAAGAGTTGTGTCTGACAGGAAACTACCAGATTTTCCAAATACGCCAACTTGGACTTGGTTAAACTGTACCGGGTTAACAGTTCCTATGTAGTGTGGGCAGAAACGCGATGCGGCAACAAAGCTCCAATTGAGTTTGAATAGCATACCAGACATGTGCCATTCAATGTTTGCGCTTCTATAATACCAATTATCTCGACTGAATCGGCGGAAGGTGGACCAAAGACGGTGAACCTCAGTGCTTGCCTCGACGGTTTGCGGTGGTGGGACTCGTCAGAAATAGTGGATAGCAATGAAAATCTGATAACAGCACCTGCGATATGACTGGTAGTGAATGGCTGTGTAAAAAGCAATTTGAAAGATATAAATGGCCACTCAAATGAGATTGAGGTATTTATTTTGATTGCTTTGAAAGATTCAATTGATTCAACATATAGTTAATCTCCCAAGTGGCGAAGATCAGTAACCATCCAGCCATTAGAATAGTTTACAATTACAAACTCAGTCCGCAAAGCATACCAAACACCAAAGAAATCAAGTCGATCGCTCCGCACTGAAGGAACATGGGGTAGTAACGGGAGCTCACATCAACCAAGGCAAGTTAGTTTGCTCCTTAAATCTGTTACATCGGTGTTTGCTGCCATTAGATGTAAATTACAGACACATATCTATACACTGTACTTGTGTATCTAGGCCACTCACATTTTCCCTAATACCTCAGCTGTTCCTAATAAGATAGTTTTGGGAAGGTATTCTGTTCTAATTTTTACTCCAGTTTTCGTTAATCATTTGACTATTAGGGATTATAGAAAAATATCTCTCCATTATTCATATCATATGTAGCTTCGCTTTATGAGCCACCAATTTGGAAACATGTTTAAAATCTTGCTATGTCTCCGCTTATTCGTTTTTCTTACTTCCCAGTCTGTCTCGGAAGTTCATTACCAATTATTTCCTATTTCTGTACTGTATTATTCGCTACAACGATATCTGGTTTCTAACTCTGGTAACGAAAGATGATTATACCGAGAGGTTGGATATCGTACAATTCCTGTGTTTTTTCTAATATATATTTTCCACATAATTTCCAGTGGATGCTCTGCGCTAATTACTGCATCTATTTATCAACTGTGCTTCACAACCACTAATTCGTTTCTCATAAAGATTCTTATAAGTGCCAAGCGATGAATAAAGCTGAGACTCAAGCTTTTGATCAGGACTTCTTATCCGTGACAGGGAATTATCTACATATTTATTCATTTCCCTAATAACCTGCCCATGCATTTTATTTTCTTGCCCAAAATCTTGGCTTTACAGTATTTTTCTCAAGATAACATCCCTTAAATTTTCCTGGTGTCGTATATTCTCCAGTTTCAGCTATTCCCAGTTTACTATTTCTTCCAGCACAGTACTAGCAGTGTTACTTACATACGCAGACGCGTTTACCTTGCTTTTATCTTCTATAAGGTTCTTCAGAACTTATTAAAGCGCTTCTTCTTTTCTATGTATTTATCCTACTAAAATATAGATGTTATTGGGTTGTCCGGAAAGTTCGTGCCGGTTTTTAACAGAAGGAAAAAGGTCAATAAATACTTGCCATTACATTTGTAATCAACCAAATATGAACCACTTTGTTACACAATGCGTCTCCATCTTTCCTTTAACTTGAAAATACCCATCTTCCTAGAATTGAGGTTGTTTCAAGGTAAATAATTCATCAAGGTATCTTTTTACATCATCCAAGGAATTGAAATTTTTACCATTAAGACTATTCTTCAGAGACCTGAATAAGTAGAAATCCGAAGGTGAATATGGAGGGTGGGGTAACACATCGCAGTCGAGCTCCTCCATTTTTGTCTGTTTCCCAAAGCATCAAGTGCCGAAAAAGAACTTTCTTATCTTCCATTTTAAAGGGTTACAAAATTAACGCAGGTTATAGGAACATAAACCTTCTTCCACGAAAACTGTGCTCTAAATGGAGGTGTAGTAAAATCCCATTTTATGGATTCAACCATGTTCTTAATTAAATCGAAAGGTAAGCTACTATAAATCGGCACGAACTTTCCGGACAACCCGATATTTTCCGAGTTCTTTAATCAAAACAAACTTTTTACCCTTTGGTAGTTTAATACATGTTAAATTAGAGGCGGTGAGCTGGCAGAATCGTAAGCACGCTGGACGTGATGCTTAGCAACATTTCGTCCATCTTCACGTTCTGAGTTCAATTTCTGCCGAGAGCAACTTTGCTTTTCATCCTCACGGGGTCGATAGAATAAGTTCCAGTTGAGAACTGGGGTCGATGTAATCGACTTACCCCCTCACCCGAAATTGATGGCCTTGACACAAAATCTGAAACCAATAATATCTCAAAATGTGAAGCCACATGGCCTAGTGGTTAGAGCAGCGGACTTGCGGTCGAGGAATCGCGGATTCGAATATCAGACCGGGTGATGTGTGTGTTTATGAGCGAAACACCTATTCTCCACGCAGGTCCGGCAGAAAGTAATGGCGAAACTTCTGCTGACTCTTTCGCTACAACTTTCTTTCACTCTTTCCTCCTGCATCTTGCAGCTCACCTGCGACGGACCGGCGTCCCGTCCAGGTGGCGAACTTATACGCCAAGGAAACCGGGAAACCGGACCCTATGAGCCAGGCGTGGCTCGAGAAGGAACAAACAACAACAACAATATGTCAAAATAGTCATCACCAATATGTTATTGTTTAGCTTTATCTTTGCAACTTGATCAAAGATTTATGCACTAATTTAAATTTTTCCGAATTACTATTTTCAAGAAGTCCTTAACTGTTTCCTAAGTCTTATCCAGCACTGCCGAATCTAATTATTTGTAAACTTCTCTATCGGCCTGTTTCCTTTGTAAAGTAACTGTCTTCAATTACTTCCCTCTCTCCGTCCTGTTTTCATTATTAAATCGCTAAAACGTCACGTTCATTTTTGTTGTTTTTCTATCCCGACTTCTAACTCAGTATTTGTACTAAAATATTCTCGACTGTGTGTACTAAAAAAATCTATTTCATCTCCGTAATATACATCTTAAAGTCATCCGTAAATAGAATGTACTTTACTTTATACTGCCCATTTCAATACTATGCGTATTTTTTGGCATTCTTGGCTGCAGTATTATCTTGCATATCACAAAATTGAAATGGCGCAGGCAACCATTATGACTTACTTTCCTATTGAGCATAATTTCCTAACTCTTCGCAAAATAGCTTTATTTTATTTTCCTCCTCTCAAACTCTTTCCAAGCACCTATCTTGAATTCTCTATTTCTTTTATAGAGATAGGAATGAGAAATTACATTGGAGTCCTTTTTTATATATATAATCGGTCCATGTTATCTTCAATAATACTCTAGCGTAATAAAAGTTAAAATAAGTAGCATTCTGCTTTTATTTATTTATTTATTTATTTATTTATTTGTCTGTTTTCGTTAAAATGTCTACGAAAACTTCTATCGTGGGTTTGTTGCTAACATTGATTTGGTGTGCCTATTCATTTCATCACGCTTCGCTTTTCGCTCACTAAAAAACACTAAAGGATATCTCCGATTTAGTATTTACCAGGTGTTGGCTCTTTTTCCCCAACTAGTTTTCTTTGTAAGATCGTCTGACTCCCTGTTTATATTTTTGGGACTTTATCTTTTAGTTCTTTCTGTTTCATTCCATAATCGTCCAGAACACTCCTGTAGCTATGTATTTCGTTCTCCTTGTATTACTTTGTTATCTAAAAATGCAATTCCAACAGACTTTACCTTATTTACTTTATTTTATCTATTTATTTATTCATTTCATTTCTCTCAATGCCACACTGTCTGCTAGTTTCTCTGACGAAAGTTCTAACATTCTTTATCCTTTTCACTTTTTGGTGTAGTTCTGAGGGTATTTATGGACATTAGTACTTTATAAGATTTATACAAAAGGTACCTACGCTAGTGTTTTTATCTATTCATTACCAACAAAACCAAATATTGAATCTTTTTTGGAAAATCATCTTTCTTTTTCTTATTTTAACTTAAAAGAGTAGCTCTTGTTTGCATGTCAGTATTCCAACTAAACTCACTAATAGTTGTCTCAACAACGTTCTCTATCCAATGATGTCATTATTTTAATCATTTGTTTCGGTTCTATACGTTTCTAGTTCAAATGATGCTGAGGCCAATTTCATCCTTTCTGAGTTTATAACATCAAGTACTAATCAAGTACTGGGGACTGATGATATCAACTAAATCCTGCCCTAAAATCTGTTGACCTTGTGCCTAAATCAGAAGCAATTATTCACAGCACTTTAGAATCTGTTATAGATAATTCTACCATGTGCTGACTTTTCGTTAGTCGATCTATTGTATTGCTAAGTTTTTCCTTTCCATCAATTTATTGTATCTCTTGATATCTTTGATGGTTTTGCTGATTTTCAATTTTTCAAAATTTACATTTTACTATCTGTCACTTCTGTTAGTTCCTTGTAAAAGTTCCTCCCCAACTCATATAGACTCGTAAGACCGCTTTCCATGGCGTATATATATTCCTCACCAGGACGGGATGCCGGTCCGTCGCAGGATTACTCGTGGAGCAACATGAAATAAAGTGTTTTGCTCAAGAACACAACCCATCGCCCGGCTGGGGAATCGAAACCATAATCTTACGATCATGAGCCCAACACCCTACTAAGCCTCGTGCTTCAAACCAGCACTTTCTACATTAACAATAAATAACTAATAGATCTGCAGTTGCTCGTTTCAGCTCCCATTATCTTGTTGTTTATATAAGTACAGTATTCCCTTTCTTCTTCTATGATGGCACATATTCTGCTAATCAGCGAATAATATGTATTAAAAAGTTTAACTACATATCTATTTCTTTACTACCCACAAGGGGCTAAACACAGAGAGGACAAACAAGGACAGACAAACGGATTAAGTCGAGTATATCGACCCCAGTGCGTAACTGGTACTTATTTAATCGACTCTGAAAGGATGAAAGGCAAAGTCGACCTCGGCGGAATTTGAACACAGAACGTAACGGCAGACTAAATACTGCTCAGCATTTCGCCCGGCGTGCTAACGATTCTGCCAGCTCGCCGTCTTAACTACATATCATTAAGGAAAATTGGTGTGTTATGGAAGGTAATAGTGATGCTGATAGAATATTAAAAATATTAAAAAATAGCAATGACGAATATTTAATTCGACCAATATTTCGAGTTAAAACTCTATTTCAAATTTTTTAAAGAACAATATATGTATATCATGTATGTGTATATATAATTATATATATATATATTATATATATATATATTATATATATATATATATTATATATATATATATATATATATATATGTATGTGTGTGTGTGTGTGTGGAGAGAGAGTGAGTGAGAGAGAGAGAAGGAGAGAGAGAAATTGTGTGTTTATTTCGTTGATGTTCCGCACCCTGGAGATATATCTACTTTGTCATCGTGTCCTTTAAAGCTTTGAAAATGATTTTAATTCGAAATAGCCGGAGCAATCAGATATTTCAAAAGCAGCATTTCAACGTTTTTGTTATTGTTATTGATTTATAGTTAATGTTTACAACAAAACGATTTTCAGCAAATCCGGCAATGCTTGAAACGAACTACAACACTCTTCCATGCTATTAAATGGTTTAATCCGGAAGTTCATGTGAGCTTAAATCTTTCTATTACCTTATTTGATTTTTAATTAGTTTTCCCTTTTATTAAGTAGATTTAACCTTTACTCTGGTCGTTTTCACATTAATCAAGATTACTGTCTCCTATTTACACCCATTTCGCGTTCCGGTTTATTTACAAGAACGCATGATCCGTATATTTTTGTACATTTTGATGTTCTCTCGTATATTTCATTTCTCGATTTAATTTTTCTTCTTCGTTTCGAAATATTTTGACTTAATTATATTTTTTGACCCGCTGTGCATATCCCTGTTTGCGATTGCATGTCATACATACTTTTATTTATAATGCTCACTGGTTAATCGCAACACCAGCGTCAGCTTTGGCACTGTTACTTTATATATTACTGGCAGGAAATGAGCGGTCGAACGCCCATCATTGACAAGACCAAGAAAGGTCGAAATCACGAGGTCCGGTGGCCTTGGCGCTGGAAGTGGCACGGTTTTATCTCCCCGCTACCGATTTAAACAAGCGTGCATTTTACACCAAAGAAAACCAATATGAGAGTTTCTCTTATGGTACCTACCGCAGTATAGTTTGCTCCATCAGAACATCCACGTTTAAGTGGGAACAAATATTTATTTATAAAGTCCTTTATTGATATCATTTGGTATACATTATACTTATTTTGGTATAAACGAAGGCAGATTTTGTGCTTATGCGAAAGCTTGGCAACTAGGAATAACGAATTAATCTTTTAGTCGAGATAAGGTTTTTTCAAAAATTTTAAATAGCAAAAGTCTAATCCGTGTCATTAATACATTTTCAGTACCACCCATAACATTAAGACTGGAATTTAATATTCTAAGACTTCATTTTATCAAAAATTAAGACGCAATAAAATGTTTTCAAAAATCCAGTCCCTTAAAAAATATCACAAATTAAAGAAAAAGTGTAACAGCCAACAACTCTGCATTTCAAAGAATAGAATATAGCTATGGAACGAGGAATGCAAAGAATCACAGCGCTTCTTCATGAATTACGGCTGAATTCTTTATCCTCCAAATAGCTAGCTCATCAAGGTCTAAGGTTGGCCTTTCAACTTTTAGTGCTCGGATGGAGGAAGACCGTCACGAAGTGATGGAGGCATGTAAGATGGTAAAGCGAACTACTGAGAAGTAACTCACCTCTTGCTGTGGACACCTCCAATATTTGGCGTAAATATTTGACGTTTTCTATTAGTTTTCTCTTAAAACCGTTAAGGGTACTGAAGGTGTGCAAATGCTTAAAAACTGAAACCTTGTATGCCTGTACATGCAGCCGAAGAGAACGTGGAAGGCTTAAATACAGCAGTCGCTGAGTACAATTCTTCTCCTCTAAAAGGCAGAGTCGTCATGTCTTTCCATCTAGTAAACTTAGTGTTAGAATGAATGTGTGAAGAACAAATTTGTTGCCCTGCGTGCGCCTCAGACAAGCTTGATTTCTGTGCCAATGGAGCACATCCTGAACCGGAAATGCCCACATAGATAGCACTGCCAATGCAGGAATTTCTACGTTTCATCGGAATGACTCTGCATCATCATCGACGCTATATCAAAACCTCTGAGCTGTGAGAATTGGTAGCAGATGAACAGTTTAACCAATGAAGCAGATTCCTTCTCCAAGAATCGAAAGTGCAGTCATTTAAATTTATCTTGTGAAAACTGGGGAAAGACATGACAGTTAGGTGGTAATATATAACGGAGGCATTTTATGTATTTGTTACCTCTGCCCAACCTTTCACAGATACCTTCCTCTAATCCAGTTTCTTGGGGAGAATATCCACCCTGCATGTAACTTCATCCTAGTTACTATCTTTCTGGAAGTCTGAATTAAACTATACCCACAAGCATCTTGACAGGACAGCTAGTTCTGCATTAATGATTCTGACCAGCATGGATTTGCATTTCAAGTTGCCGAGCTGCAACACTATCGAATTTTTCTAGATTTACATACTTTCGGCACCTCTTATTTCCTCATTGTGGTACACGATTCATGTGAAATCCGATAACAAAGTTTTTATATCGACTATATATACGATCGTCTGCAGTTTGAGCGAGATACTGCTCAACACCTGGCTTACGTAGCCACTGCTCACACCCCAAAATGTATACAAGTGATGAGGGAGAACAACTTTTGTGGATTGAGCTTGTGTTCGAAACCTGTTCTAATAACTGGCTATTTAGTTTCTTGGTAGAATTGCAGACGGGACGCAAACGAGCACTGAGGATACCTTTCGAGAATTAGGGGTCAAACCTTTAGATTCATCCAAGTGGATCGATGCTTCGTCGAAATAAAATTTGTTAACCATCCTCTCTTCCGTGTACAAACCACATCAGATAATCTAAATCGCATCAGGAGAAGGATGGTGTTGAATGTTTACAATATTGGCTACATGGAAGAAGTATACACTTTGTATGCGAATCAAATTGGAATTTGATGAGGGTCGTACACTTCTGCGCCATCCCAACGACAACCCCTAATCTCATTAGAGTATTAAAGTCTGATTCTGCGTTGACTAGAAAATGTTGATGTCCTCCTTGTCCCCATTCTTCCTCAGCGGCAATAGAACTCCCCTCTTAAACAGCTTCGAGTTTACTGCCATTTCAAATAAATACATCTCTAGATGTGAAGAAGAGCTTGTTTGGGAAGTTTACATGGAACTCGTAACATAGATCCTGGCTCAACTTATGTACCTCCAACTATATATCATCTGCCGTGATGGGGTTCTCACTACAGTCCAATCTTTCTTTCAAATATGGTAGTAGAACAATCGTTTTCCTCTCGTTTTACTCCTCGTGGTCACGGCTTGTAAGTATCCAAACTGCTTATTCGCTTCTGATTTCACGAGAATTCGGAATCAAAATATTTAAAGAAAATCGGAGAAAAAGCTCGTTGGGGCATGTGTGTGCGTACGTGTCACTTGAGTTAATATCGGTGTTATTCTTTTGTAGCGAGCAGAAGACATCTCTTTGCTTTCTAACCCTTCAACCCTCAGCTCACATGTGTTGCGGCACTGGTTTGGATACCTACTGCTGTTGTTATTGCAGCGGTTGCTATTGCTGTTGTTGTTGTTGCTGTTGAGCGAACGGTCTTCGTCCCAGAGCTCGCAAGATGGGAGAAGTCCGAAACGTGGTCCTTTGCTATTCGTAAGACCCGCAGAAGAGAAAGCAGGTCAATCCTCGACACCGAGAGCATCGACGGATGGATGGATGCGCATCCAGGCTCAGCAGTTGCATAGGAAGTCGGGGACCAGAAACAGGAAGAAAGAGTGAGAGAAAGTTGGAGCGAAAGAGTACAACAGGGGTCTCCACCATCCCTGTCGGATTTCGTGGAGCTTTAGGTTTTTTCGCTCAATAAACACACACAGCGTCCGGTCTGGGAATCGAAACCGCGATCCTCCGACCGCGAGTCAGCTGCCCTAACCATAGGGCCATTGCGCCTCCTGATGTTGCTGCTGTTATGGTTGCGAATTTTGCTCGACTTGCTGCTACAGCTACTGATGTTGTTGTTGATGTTACTGTTATGGCTCATGTATCAGTAGTAGTGTGGGTGCAGGTTTCCTGGGCCTGTATTGTGCGCGGAAAATCCTCAGTAGTTGGTGGTACCACATATGTGACTGCTTGGCTTTCTAGCCTCCACTATAGTGTGTGATTTGGTACCGTTTGAGGTGTATATCTTATAAGAGATCTCCACTCTTTCCAGTTATACCGGGATTAGAACTTTCACCCTAATTTCAGGGCAATATTGCTGGCAATGTTTGTTCATGTCCATGGTTGCGTCCTCTCCTTGAGAAGCAACGCTTATCACCAACCACCAGATGTTTAATTCAATTGGTACATATAACAATTTAACTAACAGCGTAAATTCTTTACACCTACACACCACAGTGCTGTGCTTCACTATCCCATATTGTGCCAAATTTCCCTTGGATGTTTTTCTTCTTGGATATATAGGGCTCTTTCCGTCCACCGGTCACCGGAAAGTAACCGTTCTGTTAGCTGTTTATTTTAAAATCTTCAAAGGGTATGATTAACGCAGACTTTCAACCGCTATTTGGATCTGTCGTTTTTCTTCTAATGAGTATTATTCAATTATTCTTCTGGTTTCTGCAAAGTCTAGTATCTTTGTAAAATTCTTGTAACTGTTGTCTCAGCTCTCTATTGCCCTGAAATTAGTGTGAAAGTTCTAATCCCGGTATAACTGGAAAGAGTGGAGATCTCTTATAAGATATACACCTCAAACGGTACCAAATCACACACTGTAGTGGAGGCTAGAAAGCCAAGCAGTCACATATATGATACCACCAACTACTGAGGATTTTCCGCGCACAATACAAACTCACAATTTCAACTCACGGCAGTTTGTAAAACTGATGTTTAAAATATAACCATTTTGGAGGATAATAATAATGGTTTCAAATTTTGCCTCAAGGGCAGCAATTTTGAGGGAGAGGATGAGTAAGTTGTTTCAAGTGTAAGCATTATGTTTTATATATTACAATCGCTTAACTTATTGTAGTGATTGGTTTTGCTATTAAGGCAATTCTTGTATTCTTTTCTTTCTCTTTTCTTTCATTTGTTTCAGTCATTTGACGGCGGCCATGCTGGAGCACCGCCTTTTAGTCGAGCAAATCGATCCCAGGACTTATTCTTTGTAAGCCTAGCACTTATTCTATCGGCCTCTCTCGCCGAACCGCTAAGTTACGGGGACGTAAACACACCTGCATCGGTTGTCAAGCGATGTTGTGGGGGACAAACACAGACACACAAACATATACATACACATACATACATAAATATGCAAATATATATATATATATACATATATATATACATATATATATATATACATATATATATATATATATATATATATATATATTATATATATATATATATATTTATCTATCTATCTATATATATATATATATATATATATATATATATATAATGCAAAGTCGACGTCGGCGGAATTTGAATTCAGAATGTAAAGACGAGCGAAATGCCGCTAAGCATTCTGTTGGTCGTACGAACGAATGTACCAGTTTGCCGCCTTAATAATAATAATAATAATAATAATGATAATAATAATAATGAGGAGGAGGAAGAAGAAGAGGAGGAGGAGGAGGAGGAGGAGGAGTAGGAGGAGAAGAAGAAGAAGAAGAAGAAGAAGAAGAAGAAGAAGAAGAAGTAAAATTAACAAAACTACTGAAGGAAAAAGATAAGATGGAGGAACAGATACAGTGTAGAGTTTGGGAAACAAGTTCTGTAGATAAAAATTTAGAGGGAAAGAGAGAGAGAGAAAGAGTATGTGTATGTGTACCAGAAAGAGAGATAATAAAAGAAAGAGTAAGGAAAGGGAGGGAGTGTGTATGTGTATATCTGTGTGTGAGAGAGAGAGAGAGAGAGGGGGAGAGAGAAAGTATGAGTGTATGTGTATTTGTGTGTGAAAGAGTGTGTATATCTACCTGAGAGAGAGGGGCAGGAAGAGATGGAGGAGAAGAAAGTGAGGAGAAGATATATCTAAGAAGACTGGAATTAAGGCATAGGCAGTAAGGTAAGAAGTCAGAGTTTGGGTAAGGTACGAAAGGAATGGTTAGCGCTAATCAACTGCAAGGGGTGTAAAGGTTTCTTCTAAAGTAAGGGGTGTAAGGGATATTCAATAATAAGCGGTTGTAAGGCTTATTCAACTGTGTGGGCTGCTAATGTTTATTCAGAAAAGGTCAGGGTTAGTAAGTCTTACTCAATAGCAAGGAGGTGGTAACGGTTATTCTTCCTGAATTACTTGGTTGTTTTCTTTTGCTAACTATAAAAATAAGAACCCAATGACCATTATCAGCAATGATTATATTAGACCCATTTGTAAGGCGGCGCGCTGGCTGAAACGTTAGCACGCTGGGTGAAATGCGTAGCCGTATTTCGTCTGGCGTTACGTTCTGAGTTCGAATTCTGCCGAGGTCGACTTTGCCTTTCATCCTTTCGGGGTCGATAAATTAAGTACCAGTTACACACTGGGTTCGATGTAATCGACTTAATCCGTTCGCCTATCCATGTTTGTCCCCTCTATGTTTAGCCCATTGTGGGCAATAAAAAAAAAAAGAAACGTTAGCACGCCGGGCGAAATGCGTAGCCGTATTTCGTCTGCCGTTACGTTCTGAGTTCGGATTCCACCGAGGTCGACTTTGCCTTTCATCTTTTCGGGGTCGATAAATTAAGTACCAGTTACACACTGGGGTCGATGTAATCGACTTAATCCGTTTGCCTGTCCTTGTTTGTCCCCTCTGTGTTTAGCCCCTCTGTGTTTAGAAAAATATATTAGACCCATTTTACTATAGGCATAAGGCATGAAATTTTGAAGGTGGGAGTAGAGTGTCGCTTACATCGAGCCCAGTACTTGAACCCGGAAGTATGAAATAATATTGGTTTCAAATTTTGGCACAAGGCCAGTAATTTCGGATGAGGATTTAAGTCGGTTACATCAACCTCAGAGCTCAACTGGTATTTATTTCATCGACTCCGAAAGGATGAATGCAAAATCGACTTCGGCGGGATTTGAGCACCGAACGTAAAGACTTGCGAAATCTTGCTAAGCATTTTATCTGTCAGCTCACCACCTTCAGTGATGGTCATATGTAGAATGGTTTCAGATTTTGGCAGAAGGCCAGAAATTTCGGGAAGATGGTAAGTCGATTACTTCGATCTCAGTGAAGAACTGGTACTTGTTTTATCGACCCCGAGAGGTTGAAAAGCAAAGTCGACCTCGGTGGAATTTGAACTCGGAACGTAAAGAAGGACGAAATGCCGCTAAATATTTTGTTCGGTGTGCTAACAATTCTACCAGCTCGTCACCTAATTCATTATATTCACATTTTGGCACAATGGCAGCAATTTCGGGGGCGGAATTAAATCGATTACATCAACCTTATGCCCAGCTGCTACTTATTTTAAAGGAAATAATTGTTCAGCGTGCTAACGATTCTACCAGCTCGTCACCTAATTCCTTTCTACTCTAGGCACAAGGCCCGAAATTTTAGGTGGGAGGGGCCAGTCTATTAGATTGATCCCAGTACGCAACTGGTCCTTAATTTATCGACCCCGAAAGGATGAGAGGCAAAGTCAACCTCAGCGGAATTTGAACTCAGAACGTAAAGACAGACGAAATACCGCTAAGCGCTTCGCCCGGCGAGCTAACGTTTCTTATTTCTTTACTGCCCACAAGGGGCTACACACAGAGGGGACAAACAAGGACAGACAAAAGGATTATGTCGATTATATCGACCCCAGTGCGTAACTGGTACTGATTTAATCGACACCGAAAGGATGAAAGGCAAAGTCGACTTCGGCGGAATTTGAACTCTGACGAAATACAGCTAAGTGTTTTGCCCGACGTTCTCTGCCAGTTCGCCACCACCTTATTGATTATAGCAATATAAGGAGTGCATCACACAAAAGACTGCGTTATATGCTCCAGCGCTTTTTATGTTCTGAGCAAAAAATCCTTCGATTTCAACTTTGTCTTTCATCCTTCCGGAATATCGCCAGTCAAGTACTGGTATCGATTTAACTGACCAGCCTCTTGCTCTAGGCTTGTGCTCTTCTGTCTATGTCAGAAACAACGCTAATGACAGAATCATCATCATCATTATTTTTCATTATTGTATGTTGGATGCATCCAGTTACCGGCTGGCTCCATGGTGAACATCGCCCCACCGCAATCCTTTGGCTAGGAAGGACGGGTTGTTTTCTTCTGCCTATTGGGTATGGCGAAAGAGGTTGTGTGGTGAATGAACTGAAGAGTGAAAGGACTGAAGTCTGATCCTTTCCTTTTGGGCCAAGTTCTTATCGACATTTTAACATTCCATTTAAAATCAAAGCTAAAAATGGAAAGGAGGAGCCGTAAATTTGTTTTAAATGTAGGTGGCTGTGGCAATGATGGCCTGGGTAAGTGAGCCAAATTTAAACTTGTACCTGTAGCATGAAGGCAATGGATGGGAGAAGAGCATCCCTTTGTGGTGCCTTAGTGGTCAGGACGATCCAGGATGCGAGGGTTTCCTTGGTAACCACTTTGTTGTTACTAGTTCTCTTGATTGTTATTGTTATATTGTTTACACATATAAATGTAAATCCTCACTGTATTTTTGTTATTGTAATATCTTAAATTGTTATTGTAATGTCTTAAATGTTATTTTGGTCATTGTGACTAACAAAGAAAGTATTATTAGTAGTATTTTTTTACTGGTTGGCAGAATAATTAGCGAGTCGAACTAAATGATTAACGGGATTCTTATAGTTCTTTACATTTTGAGTTCAAATCCCGCTGAGGTTATCTTTAACCTTCAGCATTTCGATGTCGATAATTGATTTTTTATTACCCACAAGGGGTTCCGTATCGATAATAGTAGTCAAACACTGTGATCGATGTAATCGACCGACTTGCCCCTCCTCTCATAATTTTGGCTTGTGCCAAAATGAGAAAAAAATTATTATAATTATTATTGTTATTATTATTAGCAGCGAGCTGGTAGAATCGTTTGTACGCTACACAAAATGAGTAACAGCAGTTTTTCCGACTTTACATTGTGAGTTCGTATTTAACCCAGTTCTACTTTGACTTTCCTCATTTCAGAGTCGATAAAACAAGTGTCAGTTGAGCCCTGGGGTCAAGGCCATCGACGAAGCCCCTCTCTAAAAATTTCAGGCCTTGCATCTATAATAGAAAAATTATTATTAGTGACCGCAGCAGCTACAGCAGCAGTGGTAGTAGTAGCTGTTAATGTTTAAGCCTAAATTGAGGCCTGATCAGAAACTATCGAACCGAAACAGTCTCGTGTTTTCAGACGTAATTGAGACTAAATGGTAATATGCTTATTGTTGCAGAAGAAAAAAATTAATTATGATTATTTTTACAGTTAAGGGATTTAAATATGGACTCAATGAATGATTTTAATCAAATATGGACAAAAGAATCAGTTGATAGCTCCAAAATTTATGTTAATTAGAATTTTAATTATACGTGAAATAAAGCGAAGGAAATATTTGAACCAGAGCTAATGATATTTTATCGGATTTTTGACAATTATAGCATTTATCTATTTAGGTCGTCCTTCAGGACGCCCCAATACTGTTTCCACACGTTTCCCCCACTCATCTCGATCTTCCATAATGGTCCTCAGCTCCTGTACCCCTTCCATACCAGTATCCTCCAGCAAGTGGTCAATAGAGGTCATCTTCCTCCTTCCTCTCCTGGTTCTTCCTTCCGATGGTTGCCAGAGCACTAGCTTGTTAGCAATTTCATCGGTATGTCTGATGCAGTGTCCAGCCAGCCTCATCCTTCTGTGCTGTATCTTCAATGTTACTTTTGGTAGTCCCTGGTCTAAGTTGGCGTTTGTTGTATGACTTTTCCACAAGACACTCCGAGCCATTCTTAGCATCCTCGTATAACAACCTTCTAATTGCGTCCATGTTTCAGCACTGTATAGAAGAACAGACTCCACTATTGCCGGAAACAACTTCACTTTCAATTTCTTAGCTAACTGTGAACTTCATACCTTTCTCAACTTATGGCCTGCGCTCCGGGCAAGAGTTTTCCTTGCTACAATGTCTTTTTCAGTATTTTGTGTCCACACACCAAAGTATTTGAAATTTTCAACTACCTTGAGCGACTTTCCGTCTCTCACTTTCACTGACACAGGCATTTCGTGGTTGAATACTTGCAACTCTGTTTCCTTTGCGTTATGGTACAGTTCAACCATCCCCGATTCCTGCTCTAATCTGCTCAGCACTTCCTGTGCCTGATCTATCCTCTCTGGTAGTAATGCCAGGTCATCAGCATAGTCTAGATCTGTTACTGTTACTGCTTGATGCCGTCTACTTCTTTGCCTATGCAGTTTGAATCCCAGTTCTTCTTCCTTGCCCTCGTACGATAAGCATTTTGCCTCCTGTGCTCACGATTCTGTCAGCTCCCCACCTTAACGAGGATGATGACAATGAACGTGGGCGATCATCTGCCCACGCTCGGCTTAACCATCAGCTGGTAATAAACGATTCCAACATTTTCCAACTCACCAACTGGACGTATGAGACACAAATGAGACATTCAAACGTGTCTGCGCACGAAGGACAAAGTTGTCAACAGAATAGATCACAAGTGTTTCATTGAAATATGACCCTAAACAAAGTGGAAGAAAATATTCAATGGAAATAAAATAATTGTCTAATAAAACCCAGCATGGCCACAGCTCGTGAGCTGAAACTAGATGAAAATGAAAAAAAAAAATGAATATATATTTTGCTTTTTTTTTACGTATATACTTATATATACAGCATTATATACAATTTTCGGGAAAAATCACAAACATTTTGAAATTAGACTATCTCTGAATCGCCAGTGTTCGTATATTTTCTACTTTCGTCGTTGGAACTCCTCTGACGTCGCAATGATACAAAGCTAACTGACCTTGATTAGAAAATATCTCCTGTTTGAAAGGATCCCGAACATTAAGCTGATTATATCTGAAGGAGATAATTAGCATATACTGATAAGGTATGTCCTTGATTATTAATGTGAAAAATGCATGTCTGACAGTGATTTGAAGTTTACTCAAGTAAAAATCCCGTCTGTATCGGATTGTTGCCAGCTGACGCAGGAAATTAGCAAAGTACACCTTGCTCTGTTACTTTACTGATATTTATCGGTGTCAGCCACAGATAAAACACTAGAGTCAGTACCATAGCAAAGCTGTTTCTGTATTCATGATTTCTCAAATCACTATTAACTTTCCAATATAAGGCGGCGAGCTGGCAGAGTCATTAGCACGCCAGGTAAAATGCTTAACGGCATTTCGTATGCCGGGCGAAATGCGTAGCCGTATTTCGCCTGCCGTTACGTTCTGAGTTCAAATTCCGCCGAGGTCAACTTTGCTTTTCATCCTTTCGGGGCCGATAAATTAAGTACCAGTTACGCATTGTAGTCGATATAATCGACTTAATCTGTCTGTCTGTCCTTGTTTGTCCGCTCTGTGTTTATCCCCTTGTAGGTAGTAAAGAAATAGGTATTTCGTCTGCCGTTACGTTCTGAGTTCAAATTCCGCCGAGGTCGACTTTGCCTTTCATCTTTCGGGGCCGATAAATTAAGTACCAGTTACGCATTGTAGTCGATATAATCGACTTAATCTGTCTGTCTGTCCTTGTTTGTCCGCTCTGTGTTTATCCCCTTGTAGGTAGTAAAGAAATAGGTATTTCGTCTGCCGTTACGTTCTGAGTTCAAATTCCGCCGAGGTCGACTTTGCCTTTCATCCTTTCGGGGTCGATTAAATAAGTACCAGTTACGCACTGGGGTCGATATAATCGACTTAATCCGTTTGTCTGTCCTTGTTTGTCCTCTCTGTGTTTAGCTCCTTATTGGTAGTAAAGAAATAGGCATTTCATCCGTCCTTACGTTCTAATGTTCAAATTCTGCCGAGGTCTTGAGAAGTCTGCTATAGAGACATTGAGCAGGCATCGACAAGTTTATGACGACGAAGCAATGGGTTGTGTGCAATGTTTCGAGTGACACGGGCGCTTTAAAAGCGGAAAACAATGAATGATCTGAAAGACCTGCCACGAGCGCCACCCCCGCAAATGCGGAGAAAATTCATCAACTTGTCCATGAGAATCGTCGGAGGACAATCAACGAGGCGTTTGAGGGAAGACATTTGGCGAAAGCGACCGGATCTGTAGAACGCGAAGATTTGGATTCTACTCGACGACAATGCATCCTGTCACGATCTCTCCTCCTTCGTGAGTTTCTTGTCAAAGGCCACGTGATATCGCTTCCGCAGCCGCCTTATTCGCCAGATTTTGTACCTGCGGATTTCCATATCTTCCCCAAGATGAAAATGCAGCTCAAAGGTAGCCGTTTTAACACCGTTGTCGAGATCTAGAAAGAATCACAGAAGGTCTTTGACTCACTAACAGAAAACTTCTAAACCGGATTCCAAAAGCGACAAGAATGCTTGGACCGGTGTAGTGCTGTACAAGGTAACTATTTCAAAAGAGATGATGTAAAACTTAAATAAATAAGTTGGATAAATCAGTTTTATTAACCATAACTAGTCCAGGATTTTTTTTTATTCCACCTCATTGCTTTAATAATATCTTTGGATAAGCAGAGTCTGTCATATTCAGGGCCAATATATACACCGACCTTCAAAATGTTGCTGGCCTTCTGAAAAGAATAATCAGTAGCACTGGTAAGGGATGGTTGTGGTGAGAGTGTGGTCCGCTCCAGGTGAGGCTTTTATGGGGAAAGGAGCACTATAAGATCTGCTGTATAGGCTTGTAAAGGGGGCGGAGAGGTGATACAAACTTAAGGGCTGCTACAAGTCTCAAACACTAGCTACGTCCCTGAAAATAACGTTCATATAAAATGAAAAAATTAATTAATCCCTTCACACGCATGCGCGTGATCACACACACACGTATTGCATGTATATACATTCTGGGCATTCATACATCAAATAAGTAGGTCCCAATTCACACAATCACGCAAGTTCTCCAATTTTTTTCTTTCTGCCAAATTAAGTGTAATGCCGTCATGCATACCTATACAATGTGTTCCCTTTTGGGATATCAAATACCTATTTCTTTACTACCCACAAGGGGCTAAACACAGAGAGGACAAACAAGGACAGACAAACGGATTAAATCGATTATATCGACCCCAGTGTGTGACTGGTACTTATTTTATCGACCCCGAAAGGATGAAAGGCCAAGTCGACCCCGGCGGAATTTGAACTCAGAACGCAGCGGCAGACGAAATGCCAAGCATTTGTCTCGGCATGCTAACATTTCTGCCTTTCAAACATACTTAGATGCTATAGATATTAAATAAGTTTCCGTTTATTAATATTTTTGTTCTGTCAAACTTTGCCAAAAGATGTACTACACGTGCCGTGTCTTTCATGGGAGCCACTGTGCTTCCGCTACAGGAGAGGCCGATAAATTCTTGAAGAGTTCCATACGCACGTTGACTTTACATCATTTTGCTGTCTTTTTACCTTCTGAGGACAATAAAATAGGAACAGTCAGATACTTCTGACTTTCTAGAAAACCTTTCAGGGTGTCGCTCGCAGCATTAATATAAACTTGGAGCTATGGCGCAATTCCTAATAAACTCTCTATTCTTACTGCTTACGTGTGAGTGTGCACCAAATACTGTGTGTATCTCTCTCTCTCACACACACACACACACACACAAACATATATAACACTCGTTGTCTGTCTGTCTATGTATATATATATACATATATATATATAAATAAATATATGTATATATATATATATATACACACATATACACACTCACACACACGTACACACACACACACACACACACACACACACACAGACTATATACGTAACTTACATTCATGGCTACATACTCACCCATGATCTTATGCCTACACGCAAACATAATATGCATTTCTCGAGTAATATTATATATGAAATTCTGAATTATCTAGGGATCACGTGGGATTTCAAATGGCATTTTGAAAAATTAGACATTTATGTGCGCGCGTGCGTGTGTAGGACTATGCATCTCTTCCTGTCCTTACTTTTATATATGTATGTATGTGTGTATGTATGTATGTATGCATTTTTGTGAGCGTATTTTTGTTTAATTACCTGTGTCTTGTACTCACCAAAAATGTACGCAAACACATATGTAAAGTAGTTTCAACATAAACCAGTGTTTCGGAATGTGTAAAGATATCTGAATGCCTACAGGTACACGCAAAATTGCGAAGCTTACTTCTGTAGATTATTTTTTATCAAGGGATTTAAGAACCAGCTGTTATCAACCAAACTCTTGAACTGTAATATATCATATACAACCACAATTTCTGTGAGGCTGTGTCACTCTCCAAATATGTACTGAATACGTAGAATTAGATCTTGCAGATGTATAAAGTGACATAGAATTATTTATGCGACAGGGAAACAATCTTTAAAATTTTGAACGGATGATAAGCGTAAGAGACGAAAACAAAACCGGAAATGAAAGAGAAAATATCACTACAGGAAACTGAAAATATGATATATATATAACGATGAACGTCACCCTGTTCAAGCCTAGCCAGGCTCATGGGTCCGGTTTCCCGGTTTCTGTGGCGTATGTATTCCCCCCAGCTGGACGGGACGCCAGTCCATCGCAGCGTTACTCAAGAAACAGGAAGACAGAGTGAGAGAAAGTTGTGGCGAAAGAGTACAACAGGGGTGGCCACCATCCCCTGCCTGAGTCTCGTGCAGCTTTTATTGGTGTTTTCGCTCAATAAACACACACAACGCTCGGTCTAGGAATCGAAACCGCGATCCCCCGACCTCAATTCCGCTGCCCTAACCACTGGGCCATTGCGCCTCTACATGATATAATATACTCATACAAAATTAAGAAACGAAACGAATGTAGACTAACAAAATATAAGCGTTAGTCAGAGTTTATATAGCGCCTCACTTCAAACATGGCTGATAACGTGTATTCGTACCTGAAATATTCCAGGTGAGAGTCTGATTTTGAGAGGATTTTGTGAAAGACTGTCAAGTGCCCAAACATCTGATGATGCCCAAGGAAAAGATAATAACAAAGCAGCATAGTATCAATGTCGTTGTGGACGTGGCCCACCATAATGCGAAGAACCAGGAAGGTTACGGACACGCTAACAGCACCATCAATCCATCCCCTTAGACTGGGATGAATTATCGACCCCGATGGGATGAAAGGCAAAACTTAGGAGGGCAGGGTTTGAACCCAGAGCACATAGTCGGAACAAATACCATTATGAAACGATGCGCTCTATCCGACGCGCAAACGACTCTGCCAATGTGTGTGTGTATGCGTGTGTGTGGTGTGTGTGTGTGTATGTGTGTGTGCGTGCGTGTGTGTGTGTGTGTGTGTGTGTGTGTGTCTGTGCGTACACGTGGGTCTGAATCTGAGTGCATATTATTATTGAAGGCAGACGGGATTACATTTTTAAACGAAGGTTTCGTTAAATCTTTTGGTCATTTGGTCGACTGTCTACATCAGGGGATTGGATCGAGAAAAAATTACTGTTTATGGTGGAAATTGCATTCGCAAATTTCACTGTGATCTCATGATTCTTAAAGTCAACGGTTAATGAGTATGCACCTAGCGGATCATTTTTAAAACATGAGAAATAAACTTAGCATGTTTTAGACGCAGTTTACTCGTTTCCTTTATTGGAATTGAAATTGCCTGGGACATAGTATGAAGTCTTACCAAACTTCGATCCATTTCTATGAAGAGGTCTCTTTATTTCTAAATATTTTCTAAATATTTTGCTCGACTAAAGGCGGTGCTCCAGCATGGCCGCAGTCAGATGACTGGAACAAGTAAAAGAGTAAAAGAGTAAATAGTATACTTTGAAAGTGCTGTAGTTTTATTCAGATGTTGATGAGGCAGTTACCTGTTGTGATGATGCTGGTGACTTGTGTACTAAAGTTCTGTGAAACCAATAGTGCTTGTTAGTGTATTAGTGGTGGTGATATCCCTATGACATGATATGACTTTTCTATGTATTTACTGCATGGGAGGCAGAGCTTTATATTTTGGCAATTTCATAACAGTTCCCATCGCTATTAATTTTGCAATTGAAATTTGATAGAGAAACTTTAAACGTTTGCCTAATTCATTTGGACTTTATGAGTTTTAATAAGATACGTAGCAGGAATTAGTGGTAAAATAGAAAAGCAAAATTATATTGATGCAGTCTTAGGATTTGATACATTTTATTCTGCATGAAAATAAGTATCACTCAGTTTTAAAGTGATTTGTGGTCCTTAAAAGTCGACTGTCATTGACAGTGAACTGGGAACGTTAGTTTAAAGGGTTATGAAATATATTCTTGTGTGTGTTGTCAGAACAAAGTTTGTTCGATTCATTTATTCAGGTTTAGGAGTAAGGGTTAGTTTTAGGGCTGCGCTTAAGATTAGGATCCTTTAGGATTGAACCTGCATGACATGATATGAAACGGTGGCGGGGGGCGGGGCTCCCATTATAATTATATCATTATTTTCTACACGAATTGATCTAGGTTGCTATTTTATTAATAGCTTCAGAATGTGCGGATATATTCCTTGTAATGGTAAATCATTTTCTTTTCAGCAAAACCTAAATGTCATTACGTGTTACCTTCAGTATCGTCCCATCTTTTAAATTTTATGAAGTTTTTTTACTTGTTTCATTCACCAGGCTGCGGCCATGCCGTAGCACTGCTTTGAAGAATTCTTAGTAGAATGAATCAACCCCAGTACTTTTTAAGCTTGGTACTTATTCTATCGGTCGCTTTAACCGAACCGCTCAGTTATGGGGACGTAAGCCCACCAAGTGGTGGTGAGGGACAAATACAGACACAGACACACATAATCGATGCACATATACATACATACATATATACATACATACATACACACACATATACATATGACGAGCATCTTCCAGTTTCTGTCTACGAAATTTGCTCACAAGGCTTTGGTCGGGCCTAGGGCTACAGTAGAAGAACTATAGTAGAAGGCACCACGCAGTGAGACTGAACCCGGAACCATGTGGTTGGAAATCAAACTGTAGACTACACAACCACACCTGCGCCAATACAATCTCTTTCGACAGTGTCTAGAGAGCATGACATATGCATGTTGCGTTGTCCTTGTGCAGTTCCAGTTAAGCTGAAATGGAAGAAACTCATGATCCAGTGCATATTTAAACACACGAGTTCATATGCACGCTCATGTATGCGTCAATGTTTACGTTGCTACACGTGGCCTATCGTTTTGACAACTAGGGCTAATAAACTAAAAAACCCACTGAAATAAACATTGGAAACCCTGCTAATGCGTGCACACTCATATGATAAGGACTAAAACAAAGTTTCAGCAATGAACCTCATTATGATAGTTAGATACTGGTTTCAAATTCTGGCACAAAGCAATTTCAGGGCAACGGGTAAGTTGATCACACCGCCCCCAGTGTTCAAATGGTACTTATTTTATCGACCCCAGCAGGAATTTGAAATCAGAAGGTAAAGGCGGACGAAATGCCGCTACGCATTTTGTCCGGCAGGCTAACGAGTCCGAGTCTTCCAAGACTCACAGCCTTAACTTATTGACATATTTGCAATCACTATGTCTGCTGTTGAAGGATGAAAGACAAAGACGACCTCGGCGGAATTTGAACTCGGACCGTAGAGACGGATGAAATGCTGCCACGCATTTTGACCGGCAAGCTATCAATTCAACCAGCTCCCCCGCCTTAAATGATTGTCAAATATTGTAATTACTACGTCTGCTGTAGCTTGGATTTGATAATCACCAATTTATTTCATTAACTCGTTTCTCCTCCTCTTCTTTTTTCTTTGCATCTATATCTAATTTAAAGCTGCCGGGAAATATATATATATATATTATATATATATATATATATATATATATATATATATATATATATACGTGTGTATTACTATTATTTCTTAACCAGATGGTGGGTGTGCCTGGAAGACTGCTTGGGGTTTGGTATGGCAGTCGAAAACTGGTGAAGGTACAATTCTAGACGACCAGGAGTCGAAAAAGCTGGTGAGTTGATATTAGATAGAAACATACAGAGAAGGTTGGGGTGGGCGAGTAGAAACTGAGAGAGCAGAAGGAGGGAAGTTTATCAGAATTTATTACTTTCAGCTGATGTAATTATATATTGTATGTATGCATGTATGCATGCATGTGTGTATTTATGTATGCATGTATGTATATATGTACGTCTGTATGTATACACACGCACGCACGCACACATTCGCGAAAATCTTTTTCTCTGGATATTTGATCTGCCTTCTCAGTTATATCCGAAGGCGTGGCTCTGTGGTAAGAAGCTTGCTTCCCAACAACATGGTTCCGGGTTAGGTCCTAATGCGTGGCATGTCTTCTACTATATCCTCGGCCCTACTAAAGCCTTGTGAGTGGATTAGTAAATAGGAACTGAAATACTCTTGTTGTATGTATATATATATATATATATATATATATATATATATGGTATTTGAGGACATACCTTTTGGGGGTCATTGCTACATTTTTTACTATCTCTCTATAATCTTTGTTTCAGAAAATAATAATGGCAGACCCTCAGCTTACTCAAGAAATGAAGATGCATGCTGTTACTGTGGTTATATATAGGGTGCGTAAGATACTTGAGGACAGATTTATGTTTATAAAAATACAGATACATAATAACAGATAATAACTTCATTTATCAATGAATCCCAGCATGGCCGCAGTCCAATGACTGGAGCAAGAGGACGAATAGGGAAATTGTTTCATTGTATTGTTTTGAATTTATATGTTTTTGTGTTCATATATTGAACAAAATCGATATTTTAAGAATTTTCGGATAACAATTGGGAAGATAATTTATTTTTTTAAATTCTGGAATGTTCAAATATTACGTGGCTGTGTTAAGTGATTTCCCAACTGTGTGATTCTGTGTGGCATCTTGAGCAAGTGTTTTCCATTATAGCCTCGGGCCGACCAAAGTCGAGTGGATTTGGTTGACGGAAACTGAAAGAAGTCTATTGTATGTGTGTGTGTGTGTGTGTGTGTGTGTGTGTGTGTGTGTGTGTGTGTGTTGTGTGTGTGTTTGTGTGTGTGTTTGTGTGTGTGCGTGTGTGTGTGTGTGTATGTGTGTGTGTTTGTTTGTCTCTCTCCACTGTTTGACACTCACACACATAAAAACTCTATTGATGCGTACACAGAGTCCGCAAGTTAGCAGTTCTGCAAAAGAGATTGATAGACGATATAATTCAGGCTTTAAAAAATGAATACAGGGGTTGATTCGTTCGACTAAGATTCTTCAAGGCGGTGCTCCAGCTCAGCCGCTGTCTAATGACTTAAACAAGTAAAAGAAGAACGTTTATATTTCCAGTTTTGCACCGAGAAACATCGAATATGTATTTGTTTTAAGAATTTTATCTGACGAAATTACTTTTAAGTAAATACGTTACCTTTCTTGTGCCAGAATAACAGCAGAGAATAATGGTTACTTCAGGTGTTGGGGCATGCGCCGTTGCAACGCGTCGCTGCTTTCATCATTCATCGGTATAATACCGATGTAAAGGCGGCGAGCTGGCAGAAACGTTAGCACGCCGGGCGAAATGCTTAGCGGTATTTCGTCTGCCGTTATGTTCTGAGTTCAAATTCCGCCAAAGTCGACTTTACCTTTCATCCTTTCGAGGTCGATAAATTAAGTACCAGTTACGCACTGGGGTCGATGTAATCGACTTAATCCGTTTGTCTGTCCTTGTTTGTCCTCTCTGTGTTTAACCCCTTGAGGGTAGTAAAGAAATAGGTATTTCGTCTGCCGTTACGTTCTGAGTTCAAATTCCGCCGAGGTCGACTTTGCCTTTCATCCTTTCGGAGTCGATAAATTAAGTACCAGTTACGCACTGGGGTCGATGTAATCGACTTAATCCGTTTGTCTGTCCTTGTTTGTCCTCTCTGTGTTTAACCCCTTGAGGGTAGTAAAGAAATAGGTATTTCGTCTGCTGTTACGTTCTGAGTTCAAATTCCGCCGAGGTCGACTTTGCCTTTCATCCTTTCGGGGTCGATAAATTAAGGACCAGTTACGCTCTGGGGTCGATATAATCGACTTAATCCGTTTGTCTGTCCTTGTTTGTCCTCTCTGTGTTTGGCCCCTTGTGGGTAGTAAAGAAATAGGTATAATACCGGATTCTCCCGGACGATCCGTTGTGCAGTCTGAGTCAGACCCTATCTCCGCAAGATACCTCCTCATCTGTCGGGACCATGTGATATGTGGTCGACCGACATGAGCCGTCAGTCCAGCCGGAGATTTCAAGTCAAGTGAACACGGTAAGCAGAAAATAACATGGCTAAACTAGTCTAGCGTGTTACCTGTTATGTTACTTGTCTGATTCGGATGAGATCGAACATTCTAATTCTAACACGCCGTGTAATTCTAAATTATGATATAAAGATGATTAAATGTAGCAAGGTAAGACACTCTTCTAGCGACTGCCTCTTGTGCTTGCTAATCTGTCAGGCTGTAGAACGAGAACGGTAAAGGTGTGTGCACGGGAGAGGGAAAGAGCGGTATGAGGAGAGAAAGGAAAAGAGAGGAAGATTCAAACGAACGCTGCTGGTACAAAACCTCACGCACTAATTTTTTTCTCTCTCAATCAATTCATTTATGTACCTATCAATGTCTCTCCCTATCTATCTATCTATCTATCTCTATCTATCTATCTATCTATCTATCTATCTGTCTATCTATCTATCTATCTATCTACCCAACTCCTCTCGTCTACGATTGCATTAAAATGCTAACGAGATAAGAGAGAGGGAGAGAGGGAAAGAGAGAGCGAGAGAGAGAGAGAGAGGTTCAAACGAACGCTGCTGGTACATTATAGGGCTTAGGAAATGATAAAAGTGTGTGAGATACAGATAGTGAGAGAGACTAGAGACTGGGGGAGGGAGAGAAAGAAAAAAGAGAGGAAAGGAAAGAAGGAAAGAAAGAAAAAAGATTCCGACGAACCCTATTGGCGCATACACTCATACACATACAAACGCTACTGGTGTACACACGCAGACATACACACACACACAGACAATGATTAGGTGTGTGTGTGTGTGAGTGAGTGCGTGCGTGTGTGCAATTAGGCACTGTATATATTGTTTCTATGGATGAACATATGACTTATAAATATAACATTTAAAATGTCATGTTACCCTTCACAATATGGTTGTTGTAATTCTACGGGGTCAGCTACTTATTATAAAATTTTATAATTGTTTCTTTATTACCCACAAGGGGCTAAACTCACTATATCCATAACCCTTTCTACTGTAGGCGTAAATCCTGAAATCTTGGGAGAGGGGATAAGTCGATTATATTGCCCCCAGTGCTGAGTTGGTACCTTTTTCATCGACTCCAAAAGGATGAGAAGTAAAGTCGACCTCGGCATAATTTGAACTCAAATGCCGCTAAGTCTTTTGTCGTGGTATGCTGATGATTCTGCCAGTTATCAATCAACATTATCAGGCCTTTTCAAAGTATTGGGTTGTCCGGAATGTTCGTGCCGATTTATAGTAGCTTACATTTCGACTTATTTGAGAACATGGTTGAGTTCATAAAATAGGATTTGACCACGCCTCTATTTAGAGTACAGTTTAAGCTATCTTTTCGTGGAAGAAGGTTTATATTCCTTATAACCTGTGTTAATTCTGTAACCCTTTAAAATGGAAGATAAGAAAGTTCATTTTCGGCACTTGATGCTTTGGGAACCAGACAAAAATTGCTGCAGCTCGGCTGGGATGTGTAACCCACCCTCCATATTCACCAGATATTGCTCCTTCGGATTTCCACTTATTCAGGTCTCTGCAGAATAGTCTTAATGGTAAAAATTTCAATTCCTTGAATGACGTAAAAAGATACCTTGATGAATTCTTTGCCATGAAAACCCCTCCATTCTGGGAAGACGGTACTTTCAAGTTAAAGAAAAGATGGAGACGCATTGTGCAACAAAATGGTCCATATTTGGTTGATTAAAAATGTAATGGCAAGTATTTGTTGACCATTTTCTTTCCTTTAAAAATCAGCACAAACTTTCCGGATAACCCAATACACTTACCGGATATTTACAAATTGCATGGATTACTCTAAGACAGGACAAAGTATACAAAGTGAGTATTAGGTAGAAACTGCCACAATATTCTTTAATTTACTATTCATATATGAATCCACGATCATGTTTTTGTTATTTCATGATTGTGTTTTTGTGCTCGGTGGCGGAGACGAGGCTATTTTAGGTGTCTCTGTTCGCTGATAAATTTGGTAGGGAAGTAGGTATCCGGTAGATCTCCCTTTTATAATAGTTGAGGAGGCAGACGAATACTCAGCGTGGTATTTTTTGTTTTCTTATTTTTTTTGTTTTTTTAATCATCTCCATTAGCTTTGAAGGCTTATAGTTGTCACTGTCAATAACTCTTTTACTCTTTTACTTGTTTCAGTCATTTGACTGCGGCCATGCTGGAGCACCGCCTTTAGTGGAACAAATCGACCCCGGGACTTATTCTTTGTAAGCCCAGTACTTATTCTATCGCTCTCTTTTGCCGAACCGCTAAGTGACGGCGACGTAAATACACCAGCATCGGTTGTCAAGCAATGCTAGGGGGACAAACACAGACACAAACATACACACACATATATATATACATATATACAACGGGCTTCTTTCAGTTTCCGTCTACCAAATCCACTCACAAGGCTTTGGTCGGCCCTAGGCTATAGCAGAAGACACTTGCCCAAGATGACACAACCATGTGGTTCCTAAGCAAGCTACTTACCACACAGCCACTCCTGCGCCTATAAGGATACATTTTTTAGACATTGGTCATGGAAGGAAGAGAAAGAGAGCAACAGAGAGAGAGAGAAAAAAAAGAGAGAGGAGAGAGAGAGAGAGGAGAGAGACTGAGGTGGTATAGGACCATATTCCCGCTAAAACGTTATACTACAGCAATTTTTTGCCCGGGTTCAATCTCTCTTGTTTTCAGGTGGTAACGGTGGTAATGAGGTCCCCACCGGTACCCTCTGATGGTCAATGACATTGGAACAATGGTCTTTTTATGATCCTTGCAGAGTCTATACAGCGTTGGAATGTCCTTATTTGTGGCCTGGAAGTTGTTGGCCGTGCGTTTCTTTGCTCCCAGGATGTTTGGCCACATCATCATGTGAATATTGAGGATCTTTTCTCTCTCCTCAAACACTTGTACTGTTGTTTCCCTCATGTTGGTGATGTGGAGTCGCATTGTAGTTCGACAGGCTGCCTGTCGACATTCTGCCGGACTTGTCCGTAGAGAAACACTCAACTTCCTTACTTTTTGTGCGCTGTGAGTTTGTGCAGGTCAGATGTCTTATCAAGTTGTTGTACGTCTCTCCTACTCTGTATTCTAGGGTACTGCTTAAGTTTTGTAAAAGCTATGGTGAATTGCGCTTCTATTGCGTCTGTCGTGGGATACAAACTATTTTGTTGAAACTTAGGGTTATCGGATAAATGCGACTTATATCGTACAACTTATCACATAGATTCAAAAGTAGAGTGTGAAGGGAGTTAGTGTCATTTATACTTCTTGTATTATTTTCTATCCTTTCTATCGTTACAATCCCTTTGGTTGTCTCTGTTGTTGCCAGTATTGTTTGTGTTGGTTTGCATGCTTTCATCGCTATTTTCGTTGTTGTTACTATCCCCATTAGTATCGTTATTCTTACAGCTACGGTTATTCTTGCTATTATTGCTGTTATCTCTCTATATATAAACGGCAAAATGTCTGTGTGTGTGTGTGCGTGTCCTTTATACAAATCCACAATTTCTCAGTTAGAGGGCTCGCACTTTCTATGGTCATTCAAAACCGTCCAAGGGTGGTCGTGCACATCTTTGCATTTCCCCAGTCACCCCGCAAAACCATAAAAAAATCAATAGAAGTGACATTTTTGTGAATTTTCTATCCAAAACCCAATCAAAATGCCCGAAACTTGATAGGGCAATTGAATGCCAGCTAGCTGTATGTGGTTGGTCGGAGATTTGGACAGTACTCGCGTGTATGTGCGCACGCACGCAGCTCTATATGCAAGCACTAGTGCTAGTTATTAATAATCTTGTTATCATTAGTTTTCTCGTGCGTATATTTGCTTATATACACGCGTGTACATACGTTTTTGATGAGCATAACTATAGACACAAATGCATACACATATACACACGCATGAGTTATCTACACTCACATACGCATACTGGCGCGAAAAGACCCAGATAATTATCATATCCTTCTCTCTTCCCTCTCGCTTATACACTTTTCCTTCCCCATTCCATCGCATATCGTATTTCTCCACTTTAAACTATTTAAACTCACTGGTTACGTCCCTTACTTAGGTCCTCTCTTATTTCCTCTATACTTTCTCCTTCCATATCATGCCGTATTTATTTCACCATAAACTTGCCATTTCAACTTCTGTCTCTTTATTTTTTCCTCTTTCACGTTGATTGCTTATTCGCCACTTCTTTCTCTCCATCTTCTCCACCATCCACTTTCAATTTTTGTTTCTTTATTTTTTTAATAATATAATTCTTTATTTCTTGTATTGTTTTCTTTATTCTTATGTTTTTTTTTCTCTCTGGCTTTATGATTCTCTTTCTTCTTTTCTTCCCTCCTTTCCTTCCTACATTCTGTATTACACTTATTTTCTTTTCCTTCGTTCTTTTTCCTCTTTTTTTCATTTCATCACGCTTTTTTCTCTTTTTTCTATCCATATTTCTTTTGTTAGCGAGATCGGTAGATATCTCTCTAGTTTAACTTTTTTCCTCTACTCCTCTCTCAATCTTTGCTTCCTTTCTTATTCTTATCTTTATGCCTTTCTTTCTATTTGCTTCTCTTTCTACTCCTCTTTCCTTTTCTCTCTATGTCACATTGTCCGTCTGCACATCAATATGTCCGTCTTCTCTTTCTCTCTCTCTGTCTGCTTTGAGATTTTATATTCTTTCTTGCACATTTGTTGCTTTCTCTTGTTTCTTCTTTGTTCTCTCTTCTGCCTTTTTTATGCTTCACACCCTCTCCTTCCTCTTTCTCACTTTCTCTACCCCCTTTTCTCTTCCTGCCCCTTTCTCTCAACACTTCATTAATTATTCTACTTAAATATCTATCCGTTTTTCATCACACCCAATTTTTGTTAGTCTTTCTGTCTCCCTGCTTCTCTCTGCTTCTCTCTCTCTCTCTCTCATTCTGTATCTCGCTCTCTCTCCTCCCTCTCTCTCTCTCTCGTTCTGTCTTCATCTCTATTCTCGAAACTCTGTTGCTGTCGCTGTACATCTGTCTGCCTAACCATGTGTCCATCTGTCTGTTTCCCCATCTTCTTGTCTCCTCATCAGTCCATATGTCTGTCTCTTTATCTCATTGTTCCTATATACTCCACTTCTCTCCTACTTCTGTATTTGTATGTACACATACACACACACACACACACACACACACACACACACACACGCACACTCTTTATCTTTTACTTGTTTCAGTCATTAGACTACAGCCATGCTGGAGCACTGCTATGACGAGTATAGTTGAACACATCGAATATAGTTTCCACGTCTAGTAGACATGGCTGCGTTGTTAAGAAACCTGTTTTGTAACCACATGTTTTAGGGTTCAGTCCCACCTAGCGTCATGGGCAAGTGTCTTCTACGGATCTTTTCAGTTTGAAGGCCAGATTTTCCTAGTTAACTAAACAATTTGAAACTTCGTATACTGGTAGAATGTGTCAAAAGAAAACATAATTGTAAACAAAAATGAAAACGGAATTGTAATTTCTAAGTTTATAATGTAATTTATAATGTGTGTGTATTATAGATGCATACATTTTTGTCAAAAAAACTAGTTGAAATTATTGTTTTCTTTTGACACATTCTACCAGTATACGAAGTTTCAAATTATTTAGTTAACTAGAAAAATCTGAAAAATCTGGCTTTCAAAATGAAAAGATCCTCTTCTACTATTGGCCCGGGCCGACCATCACTTTACAAATTTAATTTGGCAGAGGGCGAGTGGAAACCACAAAAGAACTGGTTAGATCACCAAGGTGCCTTGCATCTGGGGCACCTTAACCACCAAGAAGTGTTGCATTGCAGATAGTTTCACAAAATGTGACGGCGAAGGGGGCACCAGGAGTTATGACCTGGATGCGACCTTGCCCCCCCCCCGCCTCAGAGTATAAGAGTTAAGCGCCAGACACTTGCATGATTTGGGTTTCTTCTCTGAAGAACCTCTGCTGTTCAGCTCACCCTACAGTTTCTTAATACTTACCTTACCTACCTACCTACCCACCTACATACATACATACATGCATACATACATATATGCATACATACATACATGCATACATATATACATACATACATATATTCATACATACATATATACATGCATGCATGCATACATACATACATGCATACATACATACATAGATGCATGCATACCTACATACATGCATGCATACATACATACATGCATACATACATGCATGCATACATACATACATACATATATACATACATACATACAAACATACATGCATACATATACATGTATGCATACATACATGCATGCATACATACATACATGCATGCATACATACATACATGCATGCATACATGCATGCATGCATACATACATACATACATGCATGCATACATACATACATACATGCATGCATACATACATGCATACATACATGCATGCATGCATATATCATATATACATGCATACATATATGCAATACCTACATGCATGCATACATACATACTGCATACATACATACATACAATCATACATACATACATACATACATACATACAACATACATACATGCATACATACTACATGCATAACCGTACGACATACATACATACATACATACATACTACATACTTCATACATACATACATACATACATACATACATACATACATACATACAACAACATACATACATACCTACATACATACATACATACATACAATACATACATACATACGTACATACTACATACAGACATACATACTACCTACATACATACATACATACTACATAATACATACTACATACTACATACATACATACATACATCATACATACATACATACCTACATACATACATACATACATACATACATACATACATACCTACATACATACATACATACATACATACATACATACCTACATACATACATACATACATACATGCATACTACATGCTGCATGCATACATACATACATACATACATACATAACTCATCCCTACATACATACATACATACATACATACATACAGACTACATACCACCACATACATCATACATACATACATAATCATACATACCTACATACATACATACATACATACATACATATACTACATACATACATACATACATACATGCATACATACATGCATGCATGCTACATACATACATACTACTACATACATACATACATACATACATACATGCATACATACATACATGCATACATACATGCATGCATGCATACATATATACATACACATATACAAGTTAAACAAGTAAGATATAGATACACATATAGTATTTCGGGATGGTCCTTTGTGTGTGTGTGTCTTTTTTTTATCAGTTAAACACACAGTATATATTTGTTCCTCACTCGTTTATTACTGTTTTTATTATTTTATTTTAACTCATGTCCTTTGTCCGGAAATCTTTCGTCACATATCTGTGACCTCTTCAGCGACAATTTTCGTTTTCGTGCATGCTCTTCCTCCACTTACTCCATTCTACTCTTCTATGATTTTATATTTCTGAATCCTTTATGCATGTATGTATGTATGTATGTATGTATGTATGTATGTATGTATGTATGTATGTATCTATCTATCTATCTATCTATCTATCTATCTATCTATATCTCTCTTTCTCTCTCTCTCTATCTATCTGCATATATATTATATATATATATATATATATATCTATATATATGCACAAACGGACAATGCACATTCTTATCCCTACAGGGATAAGAATGTGCATTGTCCGTTTGATTGGAAAATTTCTATAAGTGGCTGAAGATTGCTCGACATTTTAAAACTGATGTAATACTTACAGTGTTTAATAAAATGAAGTAGCATGAAACGATCGTACCACATTACCTCGGATATACTTGTTACTTATTTTGATTGTAATCACCCCATAGATTTATATGGATAATACCATACAAAATTCTGGTGCCTTTGACTTAAGTACCATATTCACCTGAATCTAAATTTTGATGAACCTATATATATATATATATATATATCCGTATCTATATATATGTGTGTGTGAGTGTGTGTGTGTGTGTGTGTGAGTGTATGTGTGTGTATATGTGTCTGTAAGTGTGTGTGTGTGTCTGTAAGTGTGTGTGCATGTTTGTAAGTGTATGTGTGTGTATCTCTGTGTGTGTTCGCGCGTATGTACACAATTGTCTATCCGTCCCGCTGTCTATATGTCTCTCTATCTGCATGTCTAATTTCTTTGTCTGTCTGTCACTTTCACAGATTCTTAGATTCCCCCCACCCCACCTCTCTTACCGTTCATTTATTTACTTTTGCTCCTTTTTACTCCGGCTGCTACCTCTCCCACCCCACTCTCTTTCTCCTTCGGAGACAACACACACACACGCAAACACACACACACTTACAGACACACACACTCACACTTACAGCCCCCCCCCCACACCACCACTCACATACTCACGCACACACTTACAGACACATACACTTATAGACATACACACACACTTACAGTTACACATTTACACTTACAGACACACACACACTTATTGACTCACATGCACACACTCTTGCAGACACACACACACTTATTGACTCACACACACACACTCTTACAGACACACAGACACACATACACAAACACAAACGTACTCTAACGCTTCTAGACTGTCTCATTCCTTTACACATTTTTTCATTCTATCACAACACTCTTCATGCATATTCGACAGTATACACATGTACGCACACACACACACACACACACACATACACACACATGCGCAAGCGTGCACACTCCTTCTTCCCCTAATTACGCAAACATAACTGAAACGCTAGCCCCTTTCCTAAGACACCAGCGATGGCAAACGTCAGCAGAAATCAGTTCAGAAAATGGAATAAATGTCTATGTTATGACAAAAAAGGAATTCTAACTTTTCGTGCAAGACATTCCTACAAGAAGTTTATGTTGTTGCTGTTTGTTTGTTTGTTTATTTGTCTGTCTGTTGAGCGAAACGGTCTTCGTCCCAGAGCTCGCAAGATCGCGCCTCGGGAGTGTCTGTAGTGGGAGAAGTCCGAAACGTGGTCCTTTTGCTATTCGTAAGACCCGCAGAAGAGAAAGCAGGTCAACCCCCGACACCGAGAGCATCGACGGATGGATGAATGCGCATCCAGGCTCAGCGGTTGCGTAGGAAATCGGGGACAAGAAACAGGAAGAAAGAGTGAGAGAAAGTTGTAGCGAAAGAGTACAACAGGGGTCGCCACCACACCGTACCGGAGCCTCGTGGAGCTTTAGGTGTTTTCGCTCAATAAACACACACAACGCCCGGTCTGGGAATCGAAACTGCGATCCTACGACCGCGAGTCCGCTGCGCCTCCTTGTTGCTGCTGTTGAGCTGTTGCTGTTGAGCGAACGGTCTTCGTCCCAGAGCTCGCAAGATGGGAGAAGTCCGAAACGTGGCCCTTTGCTATTCGTAAGACCCGCAGAAGAGAAAGCAGGTCAACCCCCGACGGATGGATGAATGCGCATCCAGGCTCAGCGGTTGCGTAGGAAGTCGGGGATAAGAAACAGGAAGAAAGAGTGAGAGAAAGTTGTGGTGAAAGAGTACAACAGGGGTCGCCACCACCCCTGCCGGAGCCTCGTGGAGCTTTAGGTGTTTTCGCTCAATAAACCACACACAACGCCCGATCTGGGAATCGAAACCGCGATCCTCCGACCGCGAGTCCGCTGCCCTAACCACTGGGCCATTGCGCCTCCTTGTTGTTGCTGCTCTTGCTGTCGCGGTTGTTGCTTTTGTTTAACCCCATAACAGCTATGTTTGAGAAAAAAGCTTCCCATTTGGGACCATCCTGTCTCTTCTTATATGTTGGGAATCTGTGATAACATTATGAAATGTGTCCTTTTCTAAAAGTGTGTGGTGATTTGAGGAGTATTTGGTTGTATTTCTAGCAGGTCAATTACCGCATAGATATGCTATTTTCAAGTTGTTGATAGTGATAACTTCAGCCCAAGGTGAGCTTCGATCTAACAGCCCTATGATAAAAATCCCGTTACATCAAACCATGACAGTCCCGCCTTTTATCAGTGTGTAAGAAAACCAGAAACGTTATCTTCGTGTAGTGTGGTCGGTTCTCGGGTAGGACACTTTCTTTCGCGTTGTTGCAGTTCACTCAGCTGTAGGAATGTATTGCGATCCAATTGGTGCCAAGCTGGTCTTCCTTAAATAACTTTGCGGGACTTGTGCCTCGGAGGGTAACTTTCTAGGTGCAATCCCATGACCGAAGGGGGTATCTACCGTTTTAGTGCAATCTGAGGAATTTTTGGCTGCTATTTCTAGTAGGTTTGGTGCGTTGTCATTGCTGAATTGGAGGAACAATATTGGTTTCAAATTTTGGCACAAGGCCAGCAATTTCGAGTGAGTGGTAAGTCGATTATATTGACCTCAGTGCTCATTTTATCGATCCCCCACAAAGGATGAAAGGCAAAGTCGACCTCAGTGGAATTTGAACTCAGAACGAGGAAACGGACGAAATGGCGCTAAGAGGTTTGCCAGTCTGCTAACAATTCTACCAGCTCACCGCCTTACAACTGGAGAAGCAAAATTGAAAGCAAGAATACTGATAAATGTTGTAGTGAGAGTAGTGGTGACCACCAAGCACCTAGCTCGACATATATTTCTTTTCTTTTAATGACACAAAAAAAATTTTAAAAACTATATCCTTCCCCTTTTTTTCTTTTACTCGTTTCAGTCACTGGACTACGGCCATGCATGGACGCCACCTTTACGGGTTCAGTCGAACAAATCGTTCCCACTGCCTATTTTTAGGTCTGGTACATATTTTAGGGACCGAACAGTTAAATTTCGAAGACGTAGACATACCAACACAAATTGTTAAGCGGTAATGGGAAGCGGGCAAACACAAGCGCGCACACACACTCACACACACTCACACACGTATATATATATATATATATATATATATATATGTATATATACCTACACATACACACACACATACATATCTATCTATCTATATATATATATATATATATATAATATATATATATATATATATATATATATATGTCGTCCGTGCAACATCTATGGTCCCCCCTGCGCCAGTGAAATCTTGTATCCTTGCGTAAGGCTTTATTTCCACTCACGCCAGCTTAATTTAATTTGTCCTTAGTCGAAAGACACCTGTTGTTATGTCATGTTATTTGTATTTGTGTAACATTCTCCGTTTTTTCCGTCATCAATATCATTCCTATCACTAATACCATCCTAACCACAAGCACCGTGTCTTTACGTGGCCGTCCGGCCTGCTAGAAATGCAAACCAAATCTCCCTGAAATCATACTCTACAATCTTAAAAATAACAGAAAGATATATTAAATAATGCGTAACAAGTTCCTGGATTTGATCTAGTATGGTGGTATCTTTGGTAAGTACCTTTTGGTGAAGGTGGCGAAGGTGACGAACACGCACCCGGATTCAAACCTTTCCGACAAATAAGAATTTCGAAATTATCAAAAAAACAAAACAAATAAATAAATAAAGAAACCTAGAATTTCAAAACTGTGATTGGTTTGAAAAGCTTCTACGCATTAGCAAAAACAGGACCGAATTTAAAAACATCCGGAATTTTGGTTTGAATATGTGGAGAGGGGATGAGGAAAGCCATTTATTTTATTACTGTCAACATAACTGTAGCATGTGGAGGCGCATGGCTTAGCGGTTAGGGTGTCAGCATCATGATCGTAAGATTGTGGTTTCAATTCCTGGACCGGGCGACGCGTTGTGTTCTTGAGCAAAACACTTCATTTCACGTTGCTCCAGTCCACTCAGCTGGCAAAAATGAGTAACGCTGCGATGGACTGGCGTCCCGTCCAGCTGGGGAACACATACGTCATAGAAACCGGGAAACAGGGCCCATGAGCCTGGCTAGGCTTTAAAAGGGCGCATTTATTATTATTTTAACTACAGCATAACCATCTCCATTACGATCAATGTCATTGTTACCGATATAACCATTGCTACCAACGGGGGAGTTTCTCCGTGACTGCTCATCAGCGATAGCACGATAAAAAAAAAACACGGAATATTGCCACATGATAGTGGCGACAAGAATATTACAGTGCTGACAACATGCAAGTGGACGAGGATCCACATTATAACGCACCCTCACTCCACACCCAAACCATCATCACCAGCATCACTAGCACCCCCAGTGCCACCACAAATACCACCACTAACCTCTGCGTGGTGTTCAGTCTGCTATAAACAGTAGATAAATTTCCTTCCAATCACAGACCACAGGTCTTAGGAAAGAGGACACTGCACAATGTATTAGTGGGTTTCAAGCTCAGAGCAAAAAAGTGTTAAAAAGACAGGATGAACGCGACAGGGAGGCATTTGATTATAGATTGTTCCATTAAGACTAAACTTGTGTTAAACAACAACAATAGCAAAATAAGACAACTATCCCCCAAGGGATACTGTTCGTAGTCACTTGACCTTCTCAAAATAGCAACCAAATTTTACTTAAATACTGTTTACATAGGTGGGACTGGTGTTCAAATCTTGATTGCTGCTTTCACTACGTTTCGGCTGGTATACCTCCAGCCTTCATCAGGTGTCTTGTGATTCGCCTAATTGCCTTGCCTGGGATTGAGCTCAGAACGCCTAGGTGACTGCACTGAATTAATCAGAGCCTTTATCCACTAAGCTATGCCCATAGGCATTGACACAGTGACTTATGTAAACAGTGTATATGAGAACATTGTAGTTGTAGATGCAAGATAACGAGGAAAAAAATGAGGGGACCATTGTTGGAATGCCTTTGATCATAGGTCTGCTAAATCAGGGCTGACTTGGGGTTAATAACAGCAACAGCACAACAACAACAATGGCGATACTACAATTATCACTTTCTCTACCATTAAGAATATTGCTATTAAGCCAATGGGGGCTTACTCTTTACTCTTTTACTCTTTTACTTGTTTCAATCATTTGACTGTGGCCATGCTGGAGCACCGCCTTTAGTCGAACAAATCGACTCCAGGACTTATTCTTTCTAAGCGTAGTACTTATTCTATCGGTCTCTTTTTGCCGAACCGCTAAGTTACGGGGACGTAAACACACCAGCATCGGTTGTCAAGCGATGTTGAAGGGGACAAACACAGACACACACACACACACACACACACACACACACACATACACAACATATACATATATACGGCGGGTTTCTTTCAGTTTCCATCTACCAAATCCACTCACAAGGCTTTCGTCGGCCCGAGGCTATAGTAGAAGACACTTGCCCAAGGTGCCACGCAGTGGGAATGAACCCGGAACCATGTAGTTCATAAGCAAGCTACTTACCACACAGCCACTCCTGCTTGGGATCATGAGTTTCTATACTCTCGGTTACACTCCCAGAAATAACAGCCAAATCTCCACAAGTTCCACCCCCCACCCCAATCATCTACAAATTAGATAAAACACATCAGGTAATATAACCCATTTTTGAAGTAAAAAAAAAACTTATTCAGGTCAAAGCGGTGGAAATGCTTTCGATGAGAGGGTTACTCTACCAGGGCTGGCTAGGGATCAAACAACAACAACAACAACAACAGCACCTACAAATCTAAACTGTGTCAAGTCCCCCATCTACCCTATGAGTATCCGGAGATAACACCACTTCCACTATCAACCCCACCAGCCATCACCTTCACCGCCACTACCTCTAATGTAATTATGGCCGCACATCTTTCAGCCAATAACAAAATGACCCCCACCCATTTCACCCCTTTTTCTGCACCAACCTCCTCCACCCATTTCCACCTTAATCATAGTTTCCTGTTTGAATATTCCACCCAGATGTTCAATTCCTTAAACATATAAATATGCATGTATATATATATATAATATATATATAATATATATATATTATATGTATATATATATATATAATATATAATATATATATATATATATATATATATATATATATATACATATTTAACTTTGAATCCATGATGTTCATTTAACGTTTGAGATAATAGAGAACTACCAGAGACATATATCCAAAATTCAGCGCAAATTTTCACCACAAGACTTAAATCAGTGAGCCTAGATAATTATTGGAGCAAATAAATAGGAATTTCGTAAGTTGGCAAAGAGCCATACACGCGCGCACGCCACAACCCAAATATACCCACTTCAAATACAAATATAAACATATGCATGTTTGTTTGTATTTATGTATGCATGAATGTATGGATGTGTGTATGTATATGTGTGTATGTATATATACATATATATATATATATATATATATATATATATAATATACAAATGCACACGTGTATATATACACATATGCACATATAGATAAATAGGTAGTAGGTAGAATGACAGATAGATAAATAGATAGATAGATAGATAGATAGATAGATAGATAGATAGATAGTAGATAGATAGATAGATAGATAGATAAATGATGGATGGATCGATGGATAGATAGCGAGAGAGGAAGAGAGAGAGAGAGAGAGAGAGAGAGAGAGACGGATGGTTGAATTAAAAGACAGACAAACAGACAAATATGAAGAAAAGGAGTCAACTGCGAATAAATACTATTTCCACTCAAAGCAATCTGTGTGATAAAAGTCTACGGAGCCAGCTCTTTTCCATTTCATTGTTGTGTTTTAGCCATAGGACGATCTTTAGCTATTTGTCCTATAACTAAGACCCTTAACAGATACTACCCACCTGGATCGGAGCGGAACTGAGAGTAATGGTAACAGGTACATCCCTTCTTCCTAAAGACTTGGCTCCCGAGCTGGAGCTTCCGGGTGTAGATTACCACTTTGCCCAGGTCATGAGCTGTTTAACCATTATCTAACACTAGCGATGCACCCCAGCGATGCTCGGGTGTTATGATCTACAGCCACATTGTATTATTTGTTCCTTTCTTATGGGCAGAATCGGCACACGAACATACTTCATAAACACAAACATACTTCATATTACAAGATTATCTACTAAATATTACTAATAAAGTTGACGGTATATCTTCGAAGTTTCATTCCATGTATTTTAAACATTTTAAACATTTTCCTAAGACAAAAATTTTGCAGGCAGAGTTGGCGAAAGCCCTCAAAATTGTGCGGCCCAGTTTCGTTTTCGAGGTTATTTTCGTAGTGAAAAAGAGTTGTGCAAAAAAACATACTTGGTAGCCGAAAGATTAGAGTCTTTGGATTCCATATACTTCAAAATCGGAAACTCAGTTTTAGAATCCATAAGGAAAATACGCCCGCGCACACACACATACACACAAATTCCGTTTTATTTATATAGATAAGCACGTGATTAAGACATCAAGGGATTATAAGCGTCAAAGAGCTTCTGTTTTCTTGATATTTACCATGGAGAATATTATTTTATTCTATTCTTGTCTCAGTCTTTGAACTATGGTGAAACTGGGTTACCTCCTTCAAAGGTTTAGTCGATCAAATAGATCCAAGTAGTTAAGCTGGATATTTACTCTTTCCGTCTCTTTTTGCCGAATCGCTAGGTTACAGGAAAATAATCAAAAATAAAAGTGGTGTCGCACAGTTAGAAACTAATAGAAACTGAGAGACACACCCGCATGCACGCAGAGAAACACATGTATATATCCATATACGGCGGGCTTCTATACAGCCGTTTTCGTCTTCCGGATTCACTGACTTGGCTTTGGTCAGTGTCCAGATTCATGCAAGAAGATAATTGCCCAAGATGCTACACGATTGTGAAACGTACTTTTAATCAGACTGTCAGACTGCCTTGCCTAGTAAAGTATAACAGCTTTGTGTTTCTAATGAATAAAAAATTGTTGAAAATTGGCAAGCTTTCCTGTTGCTCTAGTTGTCAGTAAATCATATTACATTACAGCTGATTAATGTTAAATAAATTAAATTAAAAATAATAGGTTGAAATTAATATAGTAGTGGGATAGGACCTGACGATGGCGAGGAAGAATTTGATAAATTTTTACTCTACGAGTTCACGCGCTTTCGGTTATCATTGTTAATGCGGCCCGAGGTCTACTCAATTAGGAATCACCGGTTGGACTTAATAATAAGGACCTTCATCTAGCTTTCTACTGTTTATATTGGGTTGTCCAGAAAGTTCGTGCCGATTTATAGTAGCTTACATTTGGACTTATTTTAGAACATGGTTGAGTCCATAAAATAGAATTTGACTACACCTCCATTTAGAGCACAGTTTAAGCTATCTTTTCGTGGAAGAAGGTTTATGTTCTTATAACCTGTGTTAATTCTGTAACCCTTTAAAATGGAAGATAAGAAAGTTCCTTTTCGGCACTTGATGCTTTGGGAACCAGACAAAAATTGCTGCAGCTCGGCTGGGATGCGTTACCCCACCCTCCATCTTCACCAGATATTGCTCCTTCGGATTTCCACTTATTTAGGTTTCTGCAGAATAGTCTTAATGGTAAAAATTTCAATACCTTGGATGATGTAAAAAGATACCTTGATGAATTCTTTGCCATGGAACCACCTCAATTCTGGGAAGAGGGTATTTTCAAGTTAAAGGAAAGATGGAGACGCATTGTGCAACAAAATGGTTTATATTTGGTTGATTAAAAATGTAATGGCAAGTTTATATATTGACCTTTTTCTTTCCTTTAAAAATCGGCACAAACTTTCCGGACAACCGAATATAACACTTGTAAAGGAGTAATATTTTCTATCTGTCACACGGGCAGTGACTTACCTAATATTGAATTCTTAGATTACTATAAGGTCACACATTCGTATGAATATGGTATAATACTGTCGGTTATTCTATTCCAATATCATTTTTTAGAAGTTGAGGCTCTTGTACTTCGAATATTTAGAAGAACAGCGTGTCTGTAACAGACGATCAGATATACGTAACCAACGGAATGTGAGACGTTCATAAACGCAGAAAACAACAACCAAACAAGAAAAGATTTTAAAGTAGAGTAAGATTGTAACAATCTCTATTTACATAATATACTAGGGGAAATAATGACAACACGAACGTTTATATCTTATATTATGTGGTTAATAAATTATAGTTACGACTTACTTACAACGTAAACATTATCGTGTTGAACCCACTCGCTTACATGACATCTTTGTCGACTTTGATGGCTTTAAACAGAGACGAGAGGAAGAGCAAACTATTAGAACGATTTAGTATCTCAACCACCTTCGCTGACGGGGATAGCCATGTCGGGTCCCCTGGTGATATATGTGGAGTGTTACAGTCTCATCCCAAAACTTATTAAATGCGGTAGGCTGTTTTCATTCACATGTGTATTAGACAACTGACGCACAACTCACACACACGTTCACACACATTCATGCACATACATACGCACATTTGCACACACATACACAAATACATACACACATACACAAATACACACTCACACATACACAAATACACACGCACACACACACACATACGAACACGCGCACACAGACACACATGCATAAATGTATAGGAAGAGCAAATAAGAAAGGAGGAGAGAGAGAGATAAAGAGAGAGAGAGAGATAAAGAGAGAGGGAGAGAGATAGAAAGAGGGAGAGAGAGAGAGAGAGAGAGGAGAGAGAGAGAGAGAGAGAGAGAGAGAGAGCGAGAGGGATGTTTTAGGAATATTTGTTCATAGTTTTATGGTTTTGTAACTTAAAATCCTGCGCCGGACCGATGTTGCGTCAGTTTTGGAAATATACGTCACAGAATCCGTGTAACCGACCATGAGGCATAGAAAGCACCTTTAATTCTTGTCTTTTGCCCTTTTTTTGTGGGATGGTTTTGATATTTTCGAATAAAGATCACTAAGTGTGAAGTCTGAGCCCAACATAATATATCACGTTTTGACCTAAGAGATGTTCTGTGCGTATGTACATGAGTCTATGTATGTATGTATGCATGTATGTATGTATGTATGTATGTATGTATGTATGTATGGATGTATGTATGTATGTATGTATGTATATATATATATATATGTATATTAATGAATGAATATAGATACGCACACATGTATATATGTGTGTGTGAGTATGTATCTGTCTATGCGTGTGTATGTATATATATTTCTATCGTTTAAGGCGGCGAGCTGGCAGAATCGTTAGCACGCCGGGCGAAATGCTTAGCGGTATTTCGTCTGTCGTTAAGTTCTGAGTTCAAATTCCGCCGAGGTCGACTTTGCCTTTCATACTTTCGGGGTCGATAAATAAAGTACCAGTTACGCACTGGGGTCGATGTAATCGACTTAATCCGTTTGTCAGTTTTTGTCCGTCCCCTCTGTGCGTAGTCCCTTGTGGGTAGTAAAGAAATAGGTATTTTGTCTGCCGCTACGTTCTAAGTTCAAATTCCACCGAAGTCGACTTTGCCTTTCATACTTTCGGTTCGATTAAATAAGTACCAGTTACGCACCAGGGGCGATGTAATCGGCTTAATCCCTTTGTCTATCCTTGTTTGTCCCCTCTATGTTTAGCCCCTTGTGTGCAATAAAGAATTAATATATTTCTATCTTTTATCTTTTACGTGATTCAGTCATCAGACCACGGCCATGCTGGGGCACAGCGTTGAAGAAAATTTAGTCGAAAGAATCAATCCCACTCCTTTCTCTCTTTTTAGTCTGGTACTTATTCTATGAGTCTCTTTTGCCGAAAACACTAAGTAACGTGGACGTATACACACCAACACCGGTTGTCAAGCGGTAGTAGGGGACAGACACTGACAGAAAGACACAGACAAACACATACGCATGCGCACGCACATATGTGACAGGCTTCTTTCCGTTTCCATCTACCAAATCCACTCACAAGTCTTTGGTCGACCCGGGGTTATAGTAGAAGATTGTTGCTCAAGGTGACACGCAGTGGGACTGAACACAGAACCATGTGGTTGGGAAGCAACTTTCTTACCACACAGACACGTCTGCCCCTATATAATCAATAGCGACAGAAGCATTATTAATAACAAAGGGTACACAAATGCGTACATATATTTATATAAATACATATGAACATATGTACGTGGCTGTATTTTGAGTTTTGGATATGTATGTGGTTTGTAGAAATGGTTGCAAGCACACGCACGGAAATACTAACTTTACATGTTCGTATGCATACAGAAATTATCGGCGGTGCCCCAGCATGGCCACAGCTCATTAGCTGAAACTGGAAAAATCAAAAAATCAAAATACACGTGTGTGAACGCGTGTAAATATGAACATGTTTACATGTGCGTTTACTTGATTCAGTTACTGAAATTTTACCGTGCTGTGTTCACACTGAGAAATTCCATATTACACATAAAACAGTTGAACGCGATCTTTGTTATCAAGGACCACAAGTGTGCCATGTACTTCGGAACTTCTAAAGACGACTCCATGAATGTTTTCTAAGCTGGTCAATGACGTCATAGAAGACAGCAAACCAGGAAAGAATCGTTTCGTATTCGAGTTCGTGCTTGTAAGTTTGGGAGTTTCACCTAATTGACTCCAGATGGCATCTGAATTCTGACTTCAGTGTTACTAAGCCATCAACTAAGTAGACATCCGGAGTGTGGGGATGGAAAAACATATCAACGCTTGGCGGAGTTCTCTTTTCTTTCTTTGTTTATTTGATTATATAAGGATGAAGTGCGATTAGGGATGGCTCCACACATGCAAACAGACAAATAGAAGGCAGCTAATTTTGTGCGCGAAAAATATGTGCATTCATAGGTGCGTGTATGCGTGTGTCCGTGTATGCGTGTGTGTGTATAAATGTGCCCACTCGCATATGTATATATACAGGCGCTTTTGTGTGTGATATATATAATATATATATATATATATATATGCACACACACACACATATATATATATGTGTATGCATTATATATGTACGCACACATACACATATATGCATATATATATATGTAGGTGTATATATATATATATATATATATATATATATATATATATAGTATATATATATATGTATGTATATATATATATATATGTATATGTATATATATATATATATATATATATATAATATATATAGATAGATAGATAGATATATAGATATATAGATATAGCTATATATATGTATGTATCCATACATGAATGTATTTATATGTGTCTGTGTCAGTGTGTGTATTACTCTTATATGCGTACTTACATACATAATACATACATGCATACATACATACATGCATACATGCATACATGCATACATGCATACATACATGCATACATACATACATACATACATACATACATACATACATACATATATACGCTTACGTATGTGACCTTGTTTCCTATCACAGCGGGAGATAATTTCGAAAAATTGACAACCGGAAGTAATTTTTAAAGGATGCAGTGGCTTTGGATTTGCCGATTTATAACTGCGAGATATAAATGTTTAAAGTGGTTGACTGCAATATAATATGTATTAGCGTTTTAAATAAAGATATTTAAGTTATTTGCAGACGTTATTAAAGGCAGATAGAAACAAAGTTGGCAATTTTAACGGTATATTAATAAACGTAGAATTCGTTTCGTCCTTACTTCCTGCTGTCGAAATCACTCCTCTCTGTAACATTTTACACTTTTATATTCTTTTTTTAATATTTTCTCTCCCAGTACAGTTACTCTAATCGTCCACTCGTTTCTATCACTTTATATATTACATACAACATACATACATACATACACACATACATACTAAACAACACACCGAACTCCCCATATGTATATATTCGCCTACATATATATATATATATATATATATATATATATATATTATATATATATATATATACACGCATGGTTGTATGTATTTATATACATATTACATATATATAGATATATATAATATATATCTATATATATATATATATATATACATATATATATATATATATATATATATATATATATATATATACATATATATATACATATATATATATATATATATATATATATATATATATTATATATTTATATATGTAGTATGTATGTCTGTATGTATGTATATATGGATGTGTGTATTTTTGCCTTGTTTACAATTAACATGCAAAAAAATAAACAGACAGCTACCAGGGCAGCTAAAAAATCACACAAGCAATAGGGACGCAACACCCTGTTTGTAAAGGTAGAAACTCCGAGTTGATGTGAAATATTTCGTACAATATATATAAATAAATAAATGGAGTTAAGCGCTTAACGCCATTTATTTATATATATGTATGTATATATATGTGTGAAGGCGCGTGGCTTAGTGGATAGGGTGTCAGCATCATGATCGTAAGATTGTGGTTTCGATTCCTGGACCGGGCAACGCGTTGTTTCCAAAACACTTCATTTCACGTTGCACCAGTCCACTCAGCTGGCAAAAATGAGTAACGCTGCGATGGACTGGCGTCCCATCCAGCTGGGGAGCACATACGCCATAGAAACTGGGAAACTAGGCCCATGAGCCTGGCTAGGCTTTAAAAGGGTGTATTTATTTTTTTATGTATATATACTCTTTTACTCTTTAACTCTTTTACTTGTTTCAGTCATTTGACTGCGGCCATGCAAATCGACCCCGGGACTTATCTTTTGCCGAACCGCTAAGTGACGGGGACGTAAACACACCAGAATCGGTTGTCAAGCAATGCTAGGGGGACAAACACAGACACACAAACATATACACACACACTTTCATTACAGATTTATATACAGTTATTACAATAAAAAAACGCTACAATGCTGTAAACCAGTTATTACAGTGTGAGAATGCATGCTTGGAGAGAGGTGAGAATGTTAAGTGTTGGTGCTTGGCGAAAGATAATCTTTTTAACACGAGGTCGGAACGGCATAGCCTCCAGCTAACCAGGAATTTTCCATTAATCTTGACACCTCACGAATACAAAAGCACGGTTGAAATATGGGTCTCAAATTCATCTGATGGAGACAGTCGCCACCAAATACGGAAACTTCATATGCCGTGGTCTTCGCCGGTTATTGAACTGATAGGGTTTCAAATGCTGGATACTGTTACATCTGTATATGTATGTATGTGTGTGTCTGCGTGTGCGCGCGTGTGTATGTGTATGTGTGTATGAATTATATATATATATATATATATATATAGTTAATCCAAACATGAAAACACAAAGAGAAAACACAACAACGCGAGGACGTGGAACAAGTATAGTGTTATTGGACGCTCAGGAAAGGAAAGAAAGGAGGAAGATTTAACGTTTCGAGCGGAGCTCTTCGTCAGAAAAATAGGAAAAGGAAAAATCCAAGGAAGAGAAGACGGAGGAAAAAAATCGCCAACGATACACACGCGGTCACATTATATGAGGAGTACAGGGAGAGATAGTGAGGGAGAGAATATTTCTTCTGGTCCTAAAATCGAAAACTATGCAAAATCGAAAACTAGCAGACACCTATACTCAGATACCATACTCTGCAAGTTATATAAATAAGTAAAAAAAAAGAATATGATTTTTATCTTTTATAAAAAATATGTCCAGAAGTTTCCAGTCATTCGGATAGTTGCATCCCCTTTTCGTTTATTTACGAAAAAATGTTTAACCTTAACAAAAAAGGTCAGGGTGTTCTTCATATTTGGCACCCTGGGCCGGATAACTCTGATGGTGTTCTCTTTAGCTGTTCAGCTATGCTGTTGAATATTCAGGTTCATTAGAACGTAGGACAAGTCTTTTGTGCTGTATAGGTATGGCAGCTTCTCTATTCAAATCTCACAGCGGTCAAAGTGCTTGACATATCTGTAAACAATGAAGATAAAAATTGTACCAAACCTGTGTGTATGTATAACATATCGATGTATAAATCACATAGGATCAAATAGTGGTATTGTAACACTGCAAAATATGCAATCATAACTTACCTAATCTAGCCAAGTGTTACAGACATAGTCACATGACCATTTACAGAATAAACGATGATGTTGGCGACTTGATGCAAACCGGAACTGGCTTGCATGAAGATGTCGGATACAATAATTGGAATACAAGGTGGGTCCTCTTCGTTTTGGTTAGCATCATCTATACGGTGACAAAAACAATCATCAATATATAGATATTCGTTTTACACACGAAAAGAAGCATGGAATATGTATTTTGTGAAAAGTCTATGCGCGTGTAAATACGTATTGCAAATACAGTAAGTTATAGGCGCATGGTTCCGGGTTCAGTCCCATTGCGTGGCACCTTGGGAAAGTGTCTTCTACTATAGCCTCGGGCTGACCAAAGTCTTGTGAGTGGATTTGGTAGACGGAAACTGAAAGAAGCCCGTCGTATTTATGTATATATTATATATATATATATATGCGTGTGTGTGTTTATGTCTGTGTTTGTCCCCCTAGCATTGCTTGACAACCGATGCTGGTGTGTTTACGTCTCCGTCACTTAGCGGTTTGGCAAAAGAGGCCGATAGAATAAGTACTGGGCTTACAAAAGAATAAGTCCAGGGATCGAGTTGCTCGATTAAAGGTGGTGCTCCAGCATGGCCGCAGTCAAATGACTGAAACAAGTAAAAGAGTAAAAGAGAGAGTATCAAAATATAGCTAGATCATGATCAGTCGCAACAAACTGTAAAAACGCTCTTCAGATTGGTGCAAAATATCAGATTCAAGAAGTAGTAGGCCAGTCTTGGATTTCGTTTCGTGGCTCTCCGTCGGTTGCGACGACGAGGGCTCCAGTTGATCTGATCAACGGAACAGCCTGCTCGTGAAATTAACGTGCACGT
>NC_043009.1:12055158-12117658 GCF_006345805.1 Octopus sinensis | reverse complement strand
ATTCCATTCCGCTCATCAGTCCAAAAGCACAGTGATTGCCCATCAGTCACTATATTCTCTGATCCATAGTGATTCTGGAAGAATTGGTTGAGGCAGCTTGTGTACAATTTGTATATAATATTTAGGCAAGCAATAGGTCTATAGTTTTCAGCCAACTCGGTAGTTTCATTCTTGGATACGGGATTTGTCCGTGCTATAGCAAGCCAATTTGGTATAAAAATCTGACCGTCCATTGTGCTTCTGAATATACATATTAGTGGTTAACTGTAAAATGTCAGCCTTTTATATCAGTATCCAGCTATTAGGTCTCTTCCAGGTGCCTTCCCACTAGGATGTTTGCCTACAGAAATGCTGAAAGTTTCCGGGTCAATTGCATATGTTTTACAGTTGATGTTGGCACAGATTTCTCTCCTTACTGCATTTAGCCACGGTGCATTGCGCTTGAGCTCCCTCTATTCGTTCAAGACTTTCAATCAGTATGATTCAAGATGTCTTTGAGAGGGGTCTTTCTCAACGGTAACATTTTCCTTCCTCATATGTTTATGTAATGTCAGTCGGTTAGAAGTAAAATTCGCCTACAGTACCGAAGACTTTCGCTCAGCGCACTGAGTTTGTGTTTTAGTGTAATTAACCTTCCTTCAAGACCTTGGTGTGAAGAATTACTATGGAGTTTTGTTAATTTGCTCATAAGATGTAATTGATGAGGTGTAAACTCATTATTCCTTTTACATTTTATTATCATAGTTTGCTATCAAATATAGCGGCGTAGAATGTTGATGTTTCCTTCAAGGTCTGTTTTTCATCTAGGTTGCTTCCGTTTAGTAGTTTCATTACCATGTATTCTGCAGATTTCTCCTAGGTGTTCCTTAAGAGTGATAGCAGCTGTGTATATGAGAGTATATTAATATCCTCACTGTAGAAATTAATATCACATGATTCCATGTGCTTTTCAGCGACATCACTGATAACTTTTAACATTAGAGCTGTTAGGTTTTTTTTTCTTAATCTTAAGAATGGCCTATCGCTTAACGATAGTTTCGCAAAAGCAGAAAAGTTTTCTACGAGCTATGGTTTCAGGATATTTCTAACTTGAATATATTGACTCAGCTACATTTGGAGAGGCACTAGAATTTAATAATGGGGGCGGTTTGTTTACATTATTTTCGAAGTCTCTTCTGGCAGATTTTGGCTAGTTTTCACGACGGTTTACCATTTCTGTTTTTTCAAAAAAGGCCATTTCTGTTTTAAATAATGGTTTAAATGTAGAGTCCAAGTAAAATTAAAGGAATACCTAACATATTTTTATAAAGCTTATTGTAGTGCTGTTTTCGCCGGTGGTATTGTTTATTAATTTCAACTATGATCGTGTTTGCGAAATTCTACGTGGTATAAGGTGTATTCTTAAAATCAGATCTGAATACGACGCTACGTTGGTAAACAAAAGGTGTTTTTCTTGTGTATCATTGGACAAATAAGCCCGTTACTGTTTTAGGCTGGAGAAGTCGGCATGAATGTAGAAGAAAACGTTTCAAAGATATTTTATAAGCAGTCCACTGCGCCTTCACTTCTGATGCTGAGTGGGGGGGGGGATCTGTGTGTGTGTGTGTTCATTCTTACCCTTAGTTTTAGTTTAGTTTTGACTGGCCACATTCCTGGTGGCAAAGTTTTAACAAATAGGAAATTGTCATCGTCGGTTGTGCAAGTGTTCATCCTTTGAATCGTAAGACTTTTTACAAATTTGGAAGATTCCAGATATCGCGACTCAGAACGTAACGGCAGACGAAATACCTATTTCTTTACTACCCACAAGGAGATGAACACAGAGGGGACAAACAAGGACAGACAAACGGATTAAGTCGATTACATCAATACATCAACCCCAGTGCGTAAATAGTACTTAATTTATCGACCCCGAAAATATGAAAGGCAAAGTCGACCTCGGCGGAATTTGAACTCAGAACGTAACGGCAGACGAAATACGGCTACGCATTTCGCCCGGCGTGCTGACGTTTCTGCCAACTGCTGCCTTTATAGTTGACATTGATCTTGTTGATATAGTGATCTAGTTGATATTGATCTTGTTGAACAATAGTTGATATTGTTCTTATTGATATTCTTGTCCCTGCTATGACGGCGAGCTGGCAGAATTGTTAGCACTCCGAATAAAACGTTCGGCGGCATCTCGTCCGCCTTTAAGTCCTATGTTCAATTCCGCAGAGTTCGACTTTGCCTCTCGTCCCTTCGGGGTCAATGAAATAAGTATTAGCTGAACACTGGGGTCGATGTATACGTCTTATCCTCTCCCCCGAAATTGCTGGCCTTGTGCCAAAACTTGAAACCATTGTTGTTTTTTTGTATTTGGTTGGCTCAAAGTGAGTTGTGATTGTATGCTTAAAGAACATTCCATGAATCCCTCTATCTCGTTATTCCTCCCTCTCTCTCTCTCTCTCTCTCTCTCTCTCTCTCTCTCTCACACACACACACACACACACACACACACACATACACACATTCTCTGGCATTCTCTCATTCTTCTCTAGAGAGTGTAGAAGGGAGATAATTGACCACTAAAATTTTCAGATCTTCGATTGGAAGAGAGAATTTCAAAAATTAAACAATATTTAAACAAATTTAAAAATTAAACAAAAGTTAAACAAAATTAAACAAAATCAAACAAATTTGAAAAATTAAACAAAAGTTAAACAAAATTAAACAAAATCAAACAAATTTAAAAAATTAAAAGTTAAACAAAATTAAACAAAATTAAACAAATTTAAAAAAATTAAACAAAATGCTGTTCTCTTTATCCAAATATGTGCTCCATCTATACCCATTGAAATAGGAAATATTATGTTTGCGCGGGTATTGGATTTGTAGTCGCATAAAAGATGGACAAAAACACAAACAACACACCCATGTGTGTGTGTGTGTGTATGTGCACGCAAGTGTGCGCATGGGTGTGCATGTAAAATTATATTTAAGATACAGAACCAATAGAAGAATACGATATCAAGGATTTCCTTTGTACGTCCTTTCACTTTCTGTCTGTCTGTCTGTTTGTCTGTCTGTCTGTCTTTCTCTCTCGCTACACACACACACACACACACACACACATATATATATATATATATATATATATATATATCACTCTCTCTTTCTCTCTCTCTCTCTCTCTCTCTCTCCCTCTCTCTCTCTCTCGCTTGACACAGTTATGATTATGTGTATGTATGTGCGAGTAAGTGTGTAAGAGAGATTGTGTTTGTGTGAGTGTGTGTGTATGTGTGTGTGTATGTGTGTGCGTGTGTGTGCGTGCGTGCGTATGTGTGTGTGTGTACTCCCAAGTATCTCCCAAGTTTAGGTAATGGCATGTCGGAAGAATATTTCTTCTGATCCCAAAATATAAAATGATATAACGACAAAAACTAACAGACACCCTCCTCAGATACTATGTTCTGCTAGTAATTCAAATAAATAAATAAAAAGGATATGATTTTTAATCTTTTATTTAAAATACGTCTAGGAGTTTTCAGTCATTCGGTTATCTCTTCGAGATAGTTGCATCTCCTTTTCCGTTTATTTACGAAAATTTTTTAAACTTTAACAAAAAGGGCCAGATTGTTCTTCATATTTGGCACCCTGGGCCGGATAACTCTGATGGTGTTCTCTTTAGCTGTTCAGCTATACTGTTGAATATTCAGGTTCATTAGAACGTAGGACAAGTCTTTTGTGCTGTATAGGTACGGCAGCTTCTCTATTCAAACCTCACAGCGGTCAAAGGGTTTGACATATCTGAAAACAAAGCAGATAAAAATTGTACCAAACCTGTGTGTATATATAACATATCGATGTATAAATCACATAGGATCAAATAGTGGTATTTTAACACTGCAAAATTTTTGCAGAGAGAGAGAAACAGACAGACAGAGATAGGCAGATAAATCGATGGATAGATGCATATTTGCATACATAAGCAAGGCGGTAAATGAGTGATGTATATTTCTCATTATCGTCAGGAATAGTTACCATTAAGTGAGTCTCCGGGTTGTCCGTTACTATTTGACTATACGAATGTAGCATTTATTCTGGGTGCCGCCGAAATGAATTCCGTTATATTTCACCAGCAACTCACTTCCTGGTATTAACATATTCTGAAGGTTTTAAATTACTTTCTCATGGGTCCCACCATGTATGCATTACGCATTTGGCTAAATGGAGAGGTAATAATATTTTCAAATATTTTCTAGCCGCTTGTATAACAGACAACGATAATGTACTGTACGTAGCAATTGACCATATTGGTAACTTTCTTACAGAAATGTGCTGCAAGGGAAATGCAATATCAACTTTTAGAGGCACGGTTATACGTTCAATTTCCAATGGTACTTATTTTTCGCTCCGACAGGTTGTATCACGAAGGAGACATGGAACTATTTCTGTTCAGTCGGTCATCCACATGAAGACTTTCTCTTTACCTCGATATGTGTTAATTTTAGATGAGCTGGCAGAAACGTTAGCACGCCGGGCGAAATGCTTAGCGGTATATCGTCTGCCGTTGCGTTCTGAGTTCAAGATCCGCCGAGGTCGACTTTGCCTATCATCTTTTCGGGGTCGATTAAATAAGTACCTGTTTCTTTATTAACCACAAAGGGCTAAACATTGAGCGGGCAAACAAAGGACAGACACACGGATTAAGTCGATTACATCGACCCCAGTGCGTAACTGGTACTTATTTAATCGACCCCGAAAGGATGAAAGGCAAAGTCGACGTCGGCGGAATTTGAACTTAGAACGTAGCGGCAGACGAAATACTGCTAAGCATTTCAACTAACGTGCTAACGATTCTGCCAGCTCGCAGCAGAAATAAGTACCAGTTGCGCACTGGGGTCGATATAATCGACTTAATCCGTTTGTCTGTCCTTGTTTGTCCTCTCTGTGTTTAGCCCCTTGTGGGTAGTAAAGAAATAGGTATAGCTGTGGCCGATATCTTTGAGCTCTGTTGTATAAGGTGAGAGTCATTTCGTTGCAAGAATGCAAGCCTAACTATCAAGAAAATTTAGAGAAATAATTTTACATCAGCGGCTTCCGTAGATTGTTGGTGCTTATTCTCAAAAGCGTCAGAGGGCTGCTATGTAGCAGGACGGGGATCACGAAAATACACCTTACACAATCAGCTAGAAGGTACATAATCTATCTCATTTATTTTTCTCTTAATGACTGATGCCTATTTCTAAAAAGTAAAGGATTTTGTACGGCCCAACTGAAGCAGCTATAACCTAAATAGTAACGCACGGGGATGAATGCTGTACATAAGCATTAATATATAAATGCTGAGACTTGTAGCAAAGCAAATAAACTGTCGTTTATTGTTGTCCGCAACAAACTCTACAAAGCATTCACTCTTCCTTAAATGCATATCGACTTTTTAGTTGAGGTTTCTGAGAAGATTCTTTGCACTTTTATCAACCTTCTAGAAAAAGTAACAGAATCACAGAGTCGGAGTTTACCAGTTCGTCAACTCAGCTGTCAGCCAGCAAGTCAACACCCTCAAAGAGCGAGGAACACATTTATTGTGCGGTCTCTCTTCGTCTAATTATAGCAGTAATATAATTGTAACAACTATCAAATCGTTTTTAAAGTGTTTTGCCTTGGAAGTGTTACGAGGTTGCAACCATGGATCTTCCAATACAACTTAGTATAAAAATATTAAGAACGATGTGTTTGAAAACATTTTTAAACATAGATGTGGGTACGCGCGCGCATGCTGTGTGTGTCTGTGTCTGTGTGTGTGCGTCTGTGTGTATGTGTGTGTGTGTGTGTTGTCTGTGTGTGTGTGTATACTCCCAAGCAACTTACATTAAGAATTACCTGTTCGATGTGTATTTTTTCACGTCAGGAAACGCGAAATAATGCAGAAACTATGGTAACTGACAGAGATCCTTTCGAATACCCTTTTTCTGCTGCTAATATTTGCACGCCAGGCAAAAAGCTCAGCGGCATTTCGTCCCTTTTTACATTCTGAGTTTAGATTTCGTCAAGCTTGCCTCTGCCTTTCAACCTTTTAGGGCCCATAAAAATCTAATTTTTGAAATTTGAACTCAGAACGTAACGGCAAACGAAATCCCTATTTCTTTACTACCCACAAGAGGCTAAACATAGCGGGGACAAACAAAGACAGACAAAGGGATTTAGTCGATTACATTGACCCCAGTGAAACACTTGTACTTATTTATCGACCCCGAAAGGATGAAAGACAAAGTCGACCTCGGCAGAATTTGAACACAGAACTACCTATTTCTTTACTACCCACAAGGGGCTAAACACAGAGAGGACAAACAAGGACAGACAAACGGGTTAAGTCGATTATATCGATCCCAGTGTGTAACTGGTACTTAATTTATCGACCCCGAAAGGATGAAATGCAAAGTCGACCTTGGCGGAATTTGAACTCAGAACGTAACGGCAGACAAAATACGGCTACGCATTACGCCCGGCGTGCTAACGTTTCTGCCAGCTCGCCGACTTATTGTGTTTGTGTGCGTGTGCATAAGTGTGCGCGTGCGTGTGTGTGTGTGTGTGTGTGTGTGTGTGTATGTGTGTGTGTGTGTGTGTGTGTGTGTGTGTGTACCCCCAATAATTTACCTTAGGAAATGGCATATCATAGGTGAAATCCTCCATATCCAAAAATATGAAATAATACAAAATCTATAGTAGTTAACTGGTATCCATCCGGATGCTATTTTCCCGCGAGTAATATTTAATGAATATAAAAAGAATATGATTTTTAATCTTTTATTACAAAAACTATCCATAAATTTTCAGTCATTTGGTTATCTCTCGATAGTTGCATCCCTTTTTCTTTTTTATTTACGAAATTTTTTCACTTTAGCAAAAAAGGGTGAGGGTGTTCTTCATATTTGGCACCCGGGGCCGGATAACTCTGATGGTGTTCTTCTGTATAGCGGTTCTCCTATGGATTTCCGCTGAATTTCCAGGTTCAATGGAACGTAGGACAAGTGTTTTGTGCTGTATAGGTATGGCAGCTTCTCTGTACAATTTTCACAGCGGTCAAAGTGTTTGGCATATCTGAAACCACAACAAAAAAAAAAGAAAAATGAAAATGACACCATACCTGTATGTATATATATAACATATCGATGAATAAATAATATCTAATTAAATAGTTTATCGTAGTGTTTTAAAACTGCAAAACATGCAATCATGACCTACCTGATCTAGCCAAGTTTTACGGACATGGTCACATGACCATTTACAGAATAAACGATGATCTGTACTACTTGATGCAAACCGGAACTGGCTTGCATGAAGATGTCGGATACAATAAGTGGAATACAAGGTGGGACCTCTTCGGTCTGGCTACCATCATCTATGTAGTAACAAATAAATAAAATGAATAAATAAATAAAGTAACAAATAAATAAGAATTCATGTTATACACAAAAAGAAACATGGAAAAGGGATTTTGAGAAAAGTATGTATGCATGAACATATGTATCGCAACGACATTAAGTTATCAAGGCATAGATATATCCCGATCATTCACTACAAGCTGTAAGTTTGTTCTCAAATAGTACTTGGCGGTATTACATTCATGATTGAGTCGGCCATGCTACGGTAGTCGTGTTTTCGCTCAATAAACACACACAACGCCCGGTCTGGGAATCGAAACCGCGATCCTCTATGTCTATGTACCATATTTAAATATTCAGAAAATGCAAAACAATCGAGTAGGTAGTTTATAATATATAGTAAAAAAATGATAAAATGCATTAATAACTTACCAAACTCTGATGGTTCGTGAAATTCTTCATCAAAGGAATCGGTGTCGATCGAGGGTAAGTCTGGAAAAGAAAACAGACAATGGATAAAACTATTACTACAAACAAAAACAAAAAATACGAAAAGAAAAGATAACTCAGACTCTCTTACCAACACAGGAAAATATATATTAATGCATAACAGAGTATATTAATTTGTTAACTGAAGTTTAAGAAGGTCGAATATTTACCTGGACAAGATGTTCGCTCAAACTGGTCGTAGTCAATAGGGGTAAAATCTGAAACCAATACAAATATAATTATGGAAATCGTACATGTATGTGTGAGTGAAGCTGATGAAGTTTGAGGGCGATTTTGGTTGCTATATCTAGCAAGTTTAGCCCCGCTCAGATTTTTTACGTCACATTGTCGTACATATTTACACAGATAGGACGGAAAGGTGTTATTTGAATGAGATATATTGTATACTTATAAAACATGGCTCAAATCATAGCATCAGCTTCTGGCTTACACACACACAGACAGACACACTCAGTCATTTACAAAGTAACACACGTGTATGCCAGTTACACATAACAAAATAATAAATAAAACATATGCATATATATACATACATATATATACATACCTACATCTATATGTATATATACATGCATATATAAGTACAGGACACCAAACAAACGTGGAACACAATGAGAAACGAAAACATAAAAACAAAACCACGGAAACGGACTTTTTTCAAACAACGAAAAGACAGAGTACAAGACATACAACACAAGGAATATTCCCCTTCTTCAGCTGCCCCTGCTTCGTCTACTCCGTGTTTCGAAGGTCTACACATACACACACACACACACACACACACACACACATATATATATATATATATATATATATATATATATATAAATCCTTAAAATCCTTAAAAATGTTTAAGCCCGAAGGCCGCAGCCATGCTATGTATACACACACTATGGCCGCGGCCATACTATGTATGTATGTATACACACACACACATACGTACAAGGATTAAATTCAGTCGACTGTTATCTGACTTTCTGAAGTCTAACGAACAGCTCTTCCTGTCGATATTGATCCCGGATAAGGGTCTACCAATGATCTCCTTTGTCTGTTCTTTAATACTCAACTGACCTACTGTTATATTTTCTTACCGGCCTTAAGCTGTCTAATTGTTCTTATGTAGGTATATATGCATGTGTCAACCGGCGATATGTTAGAAAATCTTGTTGAATAACTTGTCTAAGTTTGACTACATAGAAATCTTGTTGAATAACTTATAGCAACATAAAGAGAAATAGAGAAACTGAGAGATGTGTGAGATTGATAAATACATAATCAGATAGATAGAAAAATAGGTTGATATAGAGAGACATTAAACAATACAAAACTCATTTGTGTTATGCATATATTTTAAACACTTTTAGCAAAACTCACCCTCACAACGAGGAATTATAGCAGATTGATTGAGATTTCTCGGGAAATCTTCTTCTGTAGTTGTCATCAAGGAGATGTCTGATGATAACGGTGAAGAAAAATCTGTGTCATCTTCCAAAGGGTCTTCAAGTTTCGGTCGTCGTACGCAGGGTATTAATCTTGAGAAAAAGTTTCGAGCTCCTTTACGAAGTCGTTTACGGAAGCCCGGGCGGTGTAGAACGTCGGACATTTGGTGATATCTATTAAAACAAACAAGCTATTAGCAAATATATTAACGCAAATCAATGGATTGTAATAGTAACCTACAAGAAGTTAACTGTTAGCAATGGCCAAAGTATCGCAAATGAATGAGGGAAAATATCGCGTTTTTCTGACTTCAGTATTATGACGTCATAATTGTGATTTAACCGACCAAAATTACGGTTTGATTTTCAATTAATTTATTACTTAAAATCACATTTGGCACACACAGTCATCTAAACAGTTGAAATCAAAAGCACATGCATTCAGACTGACACATGCAAACATACATTCAAGCATTTTAGGGGGGTGGCGTGTGTGCGTACATGTATAAACACATGAATTTAGATATGTACATATATGCGGCGTGTCGATGATTTTGGTGTTAAATGAGAAAGATTGATTTAACTTGTTTTGCTGGATGTGTATAATATAATGTACAGAGATATTTCTTGATGCTCGAGTATAGCGTTTGGACACCATAGATGATCATACGTACATCCATCCGTCCGTCCGTCCGTCCGTCCGCCCGTCCGTGCGTGCGTGCGTTCGTGCGTACATACATACATACATACATACATACATACATACATACATGCATGCATGCATACATACATACATACATACACTGACTCCAAATGCTACATTTATACAGATGTACATGCAAAAATACCCTGTTGATGTTGAAATTTCAATGAAAGAGACTTGGAATTAGGCTAGAATCCGGCTCTTTCTCTATTGGCTAGAAGTCTTGAAATAAAACTGAATAATGACATACATACATACATACATACATACATACATACATACATACATACATACATACATACATACATACATACATGCATGCATACATACATACATACATACATACATACATACATACATACATACATACATACATACATACATACATACATACATACATACATGTACGAGCATACACATTTTGTAAGCAAGATGAGTTTGTTTTGGGAATAATTTCTATATCAGACTTAGCTACAATCCAGATGTGTCGTCAGGTCATAATTATACAAATAAGGTAGCAGGCTGTGATTTGAGGTCAATATATTTGTTATTTCCTGTCAGGTGTAACTACTATTAAGTGGGGCCTTCGTTGGCTTATTCACAAAACACACACACACACAAACACAAACACACACCCAAAACACACACGTAGGGTCATCAGTCACAGAATGCTTGCTGAAAATCTCCTTTTCCAATCTCATGATGTTGTCTGCTTCATATATACAGATTTGTTCCGCGGCTGAACGTCAACATTTGGTGTTTAGTAAAAGCCTGATGAAGAAATATGATGCGACATGCAAATGATCTTTGAATCTATGTTATTCCACAGCCAGCCGCCATCCTTTCGTCACTCTTATAAGTGTTCTACATCCCCGTTGCTGAGGAAATTCCTGATACGGTCTAACAAATTTCGAGTTTTAACAGCAACAGACCAGATGTTATGTTGTATCCTATGTTGTAGCGTAAAGTTTGGTATCAGTACTTTTACAGCAATCTCATTGTTGGCTATTGATGACTAAATGCAGAAACTCAGCGGTCTATATATTCTCTGTGCTGGTATTATATTTACTGATTACTCGTTTTTAGTGAGTGGTACCATCATAGTAAATATTTTCGTCGAGCCCTTAGAGGCTTCTGATTTTTTTTTTTTTACATTGAAATAAAAGCAATCAGTCAAATTCAATTCGTATATCTTTGGAGAATGTTTGTAACCAAATTAAGGTTTTTCTTCACACCATTTACATTTCCAGCATACTTTCAGATCATCCAAGAAAAAGGCTTTCGTTGCTGTCTTCTCATCCAATAGTGAGTTTTCAGATTGCCTTTACAAAAGGAATTAAGATTTTATTGGAATACCCATCATAGAGAGACTGTCGCCTTGAAATCGATCTCTCCGATAAAACCATTACTTTCATTTCAGAATAGTGACACAGGTCGATGTCGCATTGTTTAAGGCTTTGATAATAGTAATTTCCCATAGCAAATAAAAGAGACTCTAGCATCTTGAACAGAAGAACATAAGCGACTGCTCTCTTGTAAAACGGTCAATCGGACACTAAATTTCTCCTGTACCGCTGTACCGCTGACGCCACAGTTTTATTGATCAAGTGTGGTTCCGTACTTTCCTCGAACTTTTTTCTTTTCAAGTACTCGTTCAGTTGTGATAGAACCATTATCAGAACCATTCTTGAGAAAAAAGATTCATACGTAACATTCTAGGATGGAATTAGCTGGTATTTACCTATTTAGTACGGTTATGTCTTGTTTGAAATCCTGCTGGTAACTGTCGCTAAGATACATCCGATAGAAGGTGTTGTCTTTCATTCCTTTTTCTATCTGTTTCCGACAACCAACTCTCTCCTTGCCGCTTTCTTATCCTAGGGGTTTTGAATCACTTGTTCGAAGGTTTTGTAAATGATTCTTACTGCTTTGGGCACATTATAGCCGTGATATCTCTTCTGGGCTTCTCTTATCCACTTCACACTTTAACAAAACCCTATTGACTCTTTACAGATTTTCTCATGAAATAATTTGTATTTTCTTTAGAAAGCGCTTCTATTTTATCTATTCTTTCCCGCTCAAACATCTGTAAACTGCTGATTAATTGCCTTTAAATTTCTTGTTCTTTGTGTTTCTTTTAGCTGCTTTCTTCCGACGTCAGAACATTTTTTAGCGATATTACTGGCCAACAAAAGACAAAGACATTTAAATCACCAACAGTATTCAAATGAATTTACAATAATTTGTAGGTGCTGAATCCAAAACTTACATTGGTTTTACCTGATTGGCACTACTTTTACAAATAACTGGTTACTGCCATATTATCATATTACTCCAATATAATGTACAGGGTTATTTTTTCGATTCGGATCCAAATGAAAGTTGGGAGTTGAGTTGAGTTAAGTTATATTGAGTCAGAGGTCATAATACATTGAAACTCAGCAACTTGGCCGACTGGAGATGCCACATTAGATGACACAACTGAACCACTGAACATTGCTAAAATATTTGTTGACATTATTGCGGCAGGGATTTTCGACATATTTTACACTTCTATGTTATTAGTGGAAACTATATTTCATACCTAAATTTAAACTTCTGTCTTAGATTTCACAATCGATTTTTTAAAAACTATTTTGGGAAAGATAAAGAAGAAAATATGCATTCATCACGAAGAGCAAATTTTCGCCTTCCAAAAGTGTCGTTGGCGAATACATTACGGAAAAGTCAAGAAAATATTTTTAGAGCAAGGTAAGTCATTGGTTTCCCTTAAAGAATGTAAAATCTATATAGAGTCCCTACGGCAATGGACAAAGGGACAAGGAAAAATGTAAACTTCGGAGTCCCTATTGTATAACGAAAGCCGCAAAACCACCACAATGATTTATTATTTGTGTGTCGTTAATGTAAGTCTTCTGCTGCTAAAAAGAAACTGGAAATATCCTAATTTGGAATCTGCAAAGTGACTTGTACTACATAGAAAAGCAATTCCGTAAAAGTGTTTTCCTCTGTGCTTGGCCTTCCTTTATTTGGTGTCTGTTTCTAGAAATTGTAAGAATATAATCGTGGGAAAATTAAAATAGATAGTTACGAAACATATGCGAAACAAATTGTTTTCAGTTTTCAAGGAAACAACCAATGCAAAATAGACGGAAATGATAAGATATAGCTAGGAAGAAAAAGGAGAAACAACAGAAATCCAAGTAGCTAAAATCTGAGCTAAAATTGGGGCAGCAAGAATGCCATCGATGGCAAGAAAAGCACTTGCATGGCCAAATCTTGCAAAAGCTAAACAGAGAGGAAGTAGCAAAAGGAAAATTTGAACACTGCTTGAGAAACACTGGACTCAAAGCAGTAACAGAACGGTGCTTGTCTGCAACACTGGATCAACGCTTCCTCACCAGAAACCACCAAAAGCATATAATGAAGCAAAATACATTAAGTGAAGAATACGTGGAAATGAAGAGTAAGCAATTAACAACATTGTATCTAGCTACTCAGTCTTGGCCAAGAAATAATATATCCACAGATCCACAGACATGAAAGAATCTGAATTTAGATATTCCAAAAGTATGAAATACCAACAGAAAAGGGATGGTGTAGAACAACTCCAAACAAGCTCTACGAAACTGGCAAAGTCATGCACAAAATAAACTCCGGAATTTCAAAGAATCCCTGAATATATATATGTGTGTATTGATGTGTGCGTGTGTTTGTGTATACATATATATATATATATATATATATATGTATGTATGTATATATGTATGTATGAATGTATCAGCGCTTTCGCGCTTATTCGTTCATTCCACTCTTCGTTCTTTGGTTCCCCCTCTCACACATTTCTTTGCCTTCTCTTCTTGCTTACTTTCCCTCCACTTTTCACTTCACTGTGCCCCTGTCATTTGTTCTCGCTCCTCCTTAATTCTTCTGTCCCTCTGCCTCTTTCTCTCTTCTCTTCCCACGTGACCGGAATTCAGCCAAGCCTGATCTTTCTTTCTTGGTCTGACCGTTGTCCGTGCAGCATCGATATTCCTCCCTCTCTCTGTGAAATCTTGTATCTCTATCGTTAGGCTTCATTTCCACACACGCCAGCTTAATTTAATTCGTCCTTAGTCGAAAGATACTGTTGTTATGTCCTGTTATTATTTTTATTGTATTTTTGTAACATTGTCCGCTTTTGTTTTCGTCCTTCTTTTTGTATACATTCACTGTTTTCAGCCAAGGAGTCTAATGCTCTTAGCTTAGTTTTTCCTTCGGACTGGCCAGATTGGAGCAATCTCGAGTATAACCAGCCGAAATTGCAAAGATAATTTGGAACTCGACTGAGGAAAGAAAACTCCGAGTGACCCGTCCTTGTTTTCTTCGTATCATCTATCTGGATGTTTTGTTGTCCCTGTTTTGTATCACCTAACTGTCTGATGTTTTACGTTCTTGTCCCAATTTGTATTTCACACACACACACATACACACACACACACCACACACACACACACACTCACGCACATATATATATATCCTTTCGTATACCTTTTCATTTCTACAAAGTTGTACTCCTCTCAAACTCTTATACACTCTTCAATAGGAATAATAAACTGTAGCTACTGGTAACTGATTCTTATATATACGTGTATGTAAATATATATATATATATATATATATATATATATATATATATGAGTGTGTATATGTATATCTATATATACATGTATTAGTCCCCTGAACTTTTTTAGTCCTCCTTTTAAACTCTCTAATGAAGCCTAGAGGCACACCCAATACCCTAATTTTATCTACCGATCCCTATAGAACACTGAAGAGATGGAAATAACATGTGGGGTATTGCGACCTCTTGGCAGAAACGGCCGTAAGAAACTGTTCTTTATTCTATGAATTACTGGTACGTATGTATGTAATACGCAGTCTTTACATATGTAGTTATTCTCATAAATGTTTTAGAATAAATAAATAGACATAATATAATGTCTAACAGTTGATGTATACTATTTCTGTATCCCTTCCATTTTCTTCTTGCCATATATATATATATATATATATATATATGCATATATATATATTATATATATATATATATATATATATATATATATATATATACTTTATATATATATATATACTTGTAGTTCAGTAGTTATTGGGATTTCAATCACTAGATTTGTGGGGATATATTCGTGTATGTATACATATATACACATACATTGTATATAAATTTGATAAGTGCTAACGCAACTATCGGCCCTTGAGTCACTCTGTTGCTTCTGCTAAAAATTGATTAAAATGTACATATACTCATATTTTGAGTTCTATTTTGCCTGTTTGCATCACCTGTTTGTGTGTGCATGTATGTGCTTGCGTGTTCCAGATATCAAACTGGAACAACAGATTCTACACGAATAGCACCAAGAACTAATGCTTATTCTATAGTTGGCACATATACATTCATAGATATATTTCTGAAAGTGATACAAATGACTCTTAGAGCCAGTGGAGAGAAAACAAAAGTGAACTTACCAAAGGTAGCGAATCTTGAACTTTTAAGTGCGTAAAGTGGTCATTTTCAAGGACGTTACTGAAGTGTTTAAAATTTTAATGAATTTATAATTGTTTATATCACACACTCAGAGAGTAAAACCTCGAGAGGGGTCTCTTACCTACTTAACAACGCAATAAGCATGTTGAAATATGAAAATAATTTCTGAAACTCAATGAAAAAAAATTTGATAAAGATGTACCAACGAGGAAGCACACACCCTACGTCTTAAGAAGAGGAAACATTAGTTAATGTAGCTAGAAATACTCTTAAAATGACGGGATAGTCACGGCTAGAATGCCCTAGGTCATAAGTCAGCCTGAGCAGAGACGACCACAACAAGCAACAAAGATATTTATTAAAGGAAATATGAATGAAAAATACTATTAGAATATTACTTGTATGGATGTACGATTCCATTGGAACCACATAGTTATTCTCTATCAATGATGCGGGCCATCCAGAGTTTAAGTATGATACTATAAGCAGAAACGAGAGAGAGAGAGAAACAAAAGCTGATAATATTCGGAAGATGAACATTCATATGTAAGAATATAGATAATTATACATTTACAGAACAGAATTGTATAGAGTACAAAAAATAATGGAAAATAAGGAGAGAAGGCATGGTATTTCAGGTCCGACAGCTGTTTCTGGGGGCTTGAAATTACGTAATAATTGTTAAGTTGACAGGTGGAGGTGTGCAAAATATCAAGGATATGCAACTGCAATTAAACATAAACATTACCCACAACCATAAATGTTTACATTACCGGCCTCCGTCTTCAGTCAAGAAAGCCAGAAAGAAGGAGACTTACAAAACTTGGCTTGGAAATAAGTTTTTCCTTTATCGCGTGCGGTTCACTGGGGCATGAATTGTGTAAATTCGTAACTTTTCGATGTAGGTGTTGGACTTCAGCAGGGGTGCGTATTGTTACCTCTATTTTTCATAATTGCTATGAACTGGATTGACATGCACAAGTGATATTACGGAGCTTATTTTGTACAAGTGATATTACAATCGATGGGTGTAGGGTCGTACAATTTTATAATCTTTGCACAGGCGGGACTCTGGGGGTAAAAAGCTTGTTTCTTCGACGCCGACCATGTGGTCTTGAGTTCAGTCTCACTGCGGAACACTTTGGCCAAGCGTCTTCTTCAGCCTCGGACACCAAAACCATGTGAGCAGATCTGGCCGACGGAAACTGAAAAAAAAGCTTGTCTTATGTATACGTGCGCGCGCATGTGACTGTGTGTTTGTCTTTGACAATCGAAGTTGGTTTGTAACTTAGTGGTACAGTAAAAAAAAAAACCAATGCAATACGTACCAAACTTAAAAGGTAATTAAAGGGGTTGATCTTTTCGACTAAAGTCCCCTGAAAGTGGTGCTCCAGCAAGGCAGCGCTCCATTGACTGAAATAAGACAACTTAGAATATAATCTCCAGCTGAGACATAGAACGAAACATGTTTCAATTATTCTTGATGAAATTAAAAGGAATTAGATCAATAATGCTGTAGCGCATTGTAAATAGTAGATATGCTACAAACTAAAGCGTTGTTGATTTAATAGGTAAACTCTTGTTACATTTCAAATAAGGCAAAGCCCCAGAAAGCAATAATTAGCTTTGCAATTAATCTAGATACATCTGTAAATACTGTGCTGTTTCACTGCTTTTTATTTCGTTTTCCTGCCATATTCAAATCTTTACCATATTTAAACACTTTTTCGTCAATGGAAGATCACTAATTTTCAAACATAATTTCAAATAGTGCAAAACCCCAGAAAGCAATAAATTGTTTTGCAATTAATTTAGATACACCAGTGAATACTTTGCTGTTTCACTGTTTTTTATTGCGTTTTCCTGCCATATTCAAATCTTTACCATATTTAAACACATTTTCGTCAATGGAAGATCACTAATTTTCAAAAATAATTATGTAAAATAAATACATAAACACATCAAATTAATATAAAACTCACTCACTTTTAAGGCAATAAAACGCTATATGATTACTTCCAGCTTTTGTGTGTAAAGTACTTTTTTTGTTTAAAATGTCTTTCCTTTTTGTCAAGCAACAAATTTAAAATTCTGCTACATTCAATTATATTTATGCTTTCTTATCACTGATGATAACGTTTTTCCTTCTTCTTCATCTTCTTCTTCTTCTTAGTATTATTATTATTATTATTATTGTTGTTGTTGTTGTTGTTGTTGTTGTTATTATTACTATCACCACCACCACCATCATCATCATCATCATCATCATCATCATTGTTGCTGTTGTTATTATTATTATTATTATCATCATCACCATTATCATTATTATTATTGTTCTTCTTCTTCTTCTTCTTCTTCTTCTTCTTCTCCTTCTTCTTCTTCCTCTTCTTCTTCTTCTCCTCCTCCTCCTCCTCCTCCTCCTTCTTCTTCTTCTTCTTCTCATTATTATTATTATTATTATTATTATTATTATTATTATTATCATTATTATTATTATTATTATCTAATCATGTTTATATTCCGCGCTTTCACTGCACCACTGAGCTCAGTTCTGTGTGCCTTGGATATGTGCTGTGGTTTGTTTGGTATTATTATTCCTTCAAAGTTCAAAGTGCCTCCGCGCAAAATGTGTTCAGTGCATAGCAGTGCCATAATTTTCTGTAGATTATGCATTTTTGTTAGTTCCGCATTTTGGGCTCTGCTTCTTTTATTATTTTCGAAACACATATTTATTACATGGATTATTTCTTCCTCTCAGAACCTACATTGAGGTTAACTCTGTTTCCCAGTTCGTTTTACAGATACACCTTTATCTGTTGAGACTGATAAGTGTGTTGGGAGGCACTTCTTTTTCCAGGTGGTCCTTAACAATTACTATCAGGTTTATTAGCCTTGATCTCCCTATCTGTATGCGTATCAGCATATCCCAGAGTTTAATTACAGGGTGGGCTAAAAAGCACTAAGGCATTTGACATTTTATTTATATTACGTTATTATTGTTGTTATTCATTTTGTTCATCATGTACAAGTTCGTGTGCAGTCATCATTGTGTGGTAAGTAGCTTGCTTACCAACCACATGGTTTCGGGTTCAGTCCCACTGCGTGGCACCTTGAGCAAGTGTCTTCTACTATAGCCTCAAGCCGACCAAAGCCTTGTGAGTGGATTTGGTAGACGGAAACTGAAAGAAGCCCGTCCTATATATGTATATATATATATATATATATATATTATATATATATATATATATATGTATATATATATATATATATATGTATATATGTATATATATATATATATATATATATATATATATATACATATATGTATATATGTATGTATGTATGTATGTATGTATGTATGTATGTATGTATGTATGTATGTATGTATGTGTGTGTGTGTGTGTATAAGTTTGTGTGCCTGAATTTGTCCCCCCAACATCGCTTGACAATCGATGCTGGTGTGTTTACGTCTCCGTAAATTAGCGGTTCGGCAAAAGAAAAGATAGAATAAGTACTAGGATTACAAAGAATAAGTCCTGGAGTCGATTTGCTTGAATAAAGGCGGTGCTGCAGCATGACCACATTCAAATTATTGAAACAAGTAAGAGAGTAAACGAGTAAAAGAGATACATGAATCCCTGTATGTAGTGGGGAGTGGGGGTCACGGTCAGTCCCGTAACCTAATTGGTCAGCTATTTTTTTTAAAGTTTCAATGTTAATTTTGTTTTACTCTTATACCTGCCCATGACTACGTCATAGTCTTTCAAAAAAAATAGCGGTTACGGGATTGACCATGACCCCCTCCCCAATATATATAGTTCCGTTAGTGAAAAAGGGTATTACGCATGACTTCTTCTGGGCCTCGACCTTTTATCTCGACCCCTGAAAGGCTGAGATACAAAGTTGACTTCGACAGAATTTGGACACGGACGGAAGAAACCGGAAAAAATGTATTTTGTTCGATGTTTTAACGACTCAGTCAGCCCGCTTATTTTTGTTTAGACAACATTGCCTTGTTACTGTTTGAGATAAATTTAGTCAATTACCAACCACCATTAATTAATGGTGGTGGGTAATGAACTAAATTTATTTGTGGATGTCTATTTACCCAAAAGTGCGTGTAATCTTTAAAGCTGATTGTCGAAGTAGAGAAAATGTTTCACTCTTATTACACCACCTCAGCATAACAGTTAACATAACTAAGAATGATCACAACTTGGGAACATTTTCTAATTACAATTTCCTAATGTGGAGCATTGTTAACTTCCTAGAGTTTTTCTGCATCACCGCATAAGAGGTTGTGGGGATTTCTGAAGTACACCATTGTAAACTTCTACTGAATTCACCCAGAAGTCAACTTTATGTTGCTACTTGATCTGCCAGGTAAAGCAGCCAAATTCCTTGATAACACTAAACTGTCTTAAAAGTAAGAAGACATTACATAATGCAGTCATAAGTACCCCTATAAGACGAGATCTTTTATTTTTTGTCTGTTTCTTGTTTCCGTTATTGGACAGCGGCCATGAAGGAGTGCCGCCTTGAAGGGTTTAGTTGATCAATTCAACCCCAGTCGTTATTTTTTCCTATGACACTTATTCAATCGTCCTCTTTTGCCTAAGTGGTTAAGTTGTGGGCACGTAAATAAACTAGCACCGGCTGTCAAGCAGTGGGGTTTAGAGACAAACGTGTGTGTGTGTGTATACGATGGGCCTCCACACAGTTTCCGTCTACCAGATTAACTCTCAATGCATTGGTCAGTCTAGGCCTATTGTAGAAAACACTTGCCGGATCTTTTCGGTTTGAACGGCAGTTTTTTAACATAATTTCTAGATAACTAAACACTTTTAAACTTCGTATACTGGTAGAATGTGTTTATAAAACATCTTTCTCTCTTGGTTTTATTGAGAAAATTATATAGTTTGTAAGATATTTGTTGTTTTTTTTTCTTCAATTTCTGCAATTTCAATCAATCAGTGAGGTGTATTGAGGTAAAAAACATTCTGTGCCGTATGAATATGTCCCTCGTTTAAGAAACAGATTGGGTTTATTTACATTTGTGAAGAAAAAAAGATACCCTTCCCCCTACCCCTAACCCTAACTAATCCTAACTAACCCTAACCCTAAAATAGATTGAAATGCAATAGATCGAAACTAGGGTCATAATTATGTTTGACAATTTCATATGATACCGCTGGAAAAAAACTGCCGTTCAAACCGAAAAGGTCCCGCGGTAAGACGGAATTCGAAATCACGAGGTTGAAAAATGATCTTCTTCACCACTTTGATCATAGTTCTACTCAGTTGGTGGGGGAGGGATCCGAATTAAAGCAACAGCAACAATTCTACATTGTTTAGTGAGAAGGAAATGATCTTGAGCAATGTCATGTGAGGGTAGCAGTCCTCAATATCCGGGTACGTCGAGGAAAGTGTTTGATTGCTTGACTGAACGGCGAGTTGGAGGACAAAGAAAAACCTGCCAAAGAAGTGCGTGTGCGCGCGTGTCTGTGCGTGTGAATGAGAGAGAGAGAGGAAGAGAAAGAGGGAAAGGGAGTGCGAGGGAGGGAGAGAGAGAGAGAGAAGGAGAGGTTGTATATGTAAATATTTGAGTATGCGCGTTTGAGGGAGTGTTTGTTATAAGTTTGCACCGGTAGGTGTTGTGGAGGAATGGAGAAAGATGTTAGAGAAAAGTGAAGGAGGGAAAGAGAGAAAGGGTGGATTTGTGTGCGTATATGTGTGGGTTTGTGTGTGCGTGTGTGTGTGTTACGGAGAAAGAAGAACAGAAGAGAGATAGTGTCGGAGAGTGAAAAATGGCGGGCAGACAAAGTGAATGGCTAAAAATGAGAGTAAGAGAGACAGCTGTAAAGAGGGTGCAGGGGGAGGTAATAGAATGAGAAACATAAATAGATTTTTTAAGAGAGAGATAGAGGTAGAGAGAGGCAAAGAGACAAAGACAGGGGGGGCGAAAGAAGAGAAAGAGGGAGGTAAGAGTTACAGTAAGAGGTAATGGGAGAGCAGACAAAAATACTATAAAATAAAATAGTGATTAGACAAAAAAGAAAGTATATGTACATCCCGGGCGTAGGAGTGGCTGCGTGGTAAGTATAGGCACAGGAGTAGCTGTGTGGTAAGTAGCTTGTTTACCAACCACATGGTTCAGGGTTCAGTCCCACTGCGTGGCACCTTGGGCAAGTGCTATAGCCTCGGACTGATCAAAGCCTTGTGAGTGGATTTGAGAGACGGAAACTGAAAGAAGCCCGTCGTATATATATGTATATATATGTGTGTGTGTGAGTGTATAAGTTTGTGTGTCTGTGTTTATCACCACAACATCGCTTGACAACCGATGCTGATGTGTTTACGTCCCCGTAACTTAGTGGTTTGGCAAAAGAGAATTGTGCCAGAATTTGAAGCCGGTATTAGGTATCATGATTATCAAGGATTTTCCTGACGAAAACACTTACTTAACATGTAGGACCACATCCTAAAGACTGACACCTCTTTTAAGGCCCAGAAGTTACTTCAGCCTCTAACACTTGTTGACAACCAGCAAAGCTCAGATGAAATTCTCAGAAGAATATTGCCCTCACATCTGGGACGTTGCTGCTGCTACACACGTTGAGACGTCCTGAACCCCATCCAAAGAATGGAGACTCGATTGATTCACGTGATTTCACGTGACCAAGCATGGTCAAGGTGTGCTTAAGAAACTCGCTTTGGAACCACGTGGATTCAGGTTCAGTCACACAGTGCGGCACATAAGGCAAATGTCTTCTAAGCTTTATGAGTGAATTTGGTAGGCGGGAAATGTGAAAAAGCCGGTCATATATATAAGAGTTCCAACTGAGATGAGCGTCAAACAAGGAGAGGTCATCTCTCCAAAGCTCTTCACCTCATGTTTAAAAATGGTCATCAGAGACGTTGGCTGGACCGTTAGTGTGAACATCAACGGCGAGCTATTGTAATAGCTCCGATTCACAGAAGAATTTTCACATTTCTGAAATAACAGATCAGCTGTAGACCATGGTGACTGTGTTGGATACCCATTACTCAGCGGTAGGTAATAAGTTGAATCACATAAAAACGAAATACATGCGGTCAGAAAACGTAGCACCAACGCTTGACAACCGGTGTTGGTTTGTTTACGACCCCGTTGCTAAATAACTCGGTAATAAGAACCTGATAGACTGAGTATCAGATTTTAAAATGAGTATTAGATCTATTCTTATTTCTTTATTGCCCATAAGGAGCTAGACGTAGAGGAGACAAACAAGGACAGACTAAAGGATTAAGTCGATTACATCAACCCCAGTGCGTAACTGGCACTCAATTTATCGACCCCGAAAGGATAAAAGGCAAAGTCGACCTCGGCAGAATTTGAACTCAGAACGTAGCGGCAGACGAAATACCTATTTCTTTACTAGGATTAAGTCGATTACATCGACCCCAGTGCTTAACTGGTACTTAATTAATCGACCCCGAAAGGATGAAAGCCAAATTCGACCTCGGCAGAATTAGAACTCAGAACGTAGCGGCAGACGAAACACTGCTAAGCATTTCGCCCGGCGTTCTAACGATTCTGCCAGCTCGCCGCCTTCAATCTATTCGATCTATTCTGTTCTTCAGAATCGGTTCGACTCGTGTCACCTCCCTAACAGGTACTGCCTCACCACTCTTCTCCCCTCCTCTCATTACTTATGTTGTGTCATCGACGCCGAACTATACCTCTTAACTAAACACTCCACTTAGTTTTTCTTTCACAGAACAACGACCCGCCCCTTTTCCCTGCTAAGATATTTTCAACAGGTGTTGACTTGCAACAACTGAAGCGGAACATTAACAGCATAAATTGTCACTCTCTCCCTCCACATTCTCTCTCTCTCTCTCTCTCTCTCTCTCTCTCTCCCTCTCTCTCGCACACACTCCTACGCACATATTCGTACTCATACGCTGGTTTCAAATTTTGACACAAGGCCAGTAAGTTCGAGAGAGATAGTGTGTGTGTGTGAGAGAGAGAGAGAGAGAGAGAGAGAGAGAGTAAGTCGATTACGTCAACTGGTACTATTTTATCGGCTCCGAAAGGGTGAAATGTAAATTCAACCACGGCGGAATTTGAACTCAGAACATTGGTTTAAGACAGACTAAGAATTTTACCCGCCGTGCTAAGAAATTCTTATTTCTTATTTTTTTATTGCCCACAAGGGGCTAAACATAGAGGGGACAAACAAGGACAGACAAACGGATTAAGTCGATTACATCGACCCCAGTGCTTTACTGGTACTTAATTTATCGACCCCGAAAGGAGAAAAGGCAAAGTTGACCTCGGCGGAATTTGAACTCAGAACGTAACGGCAGACGAAATACAGCTACGCATTTCGCCCGGCGTGCTAACGTTTCTGCCAGCTCGCCGCCTTTACTCATGCATAATGATCAACCCGGGACCATGGGTTGAAAGCACATGACCAAAATGCTAAGCAACAGAATCGAACGTAACTGTGAAGTAATTTCCTAACCACACAGCCGCGCCTAAGCTCAGGCATGCGCGTACGTGTACACGCACGTGCGCGCCTGTATATGTTAACATGTTTTGTGAGTGTATGCGTGTAAGTGTATGTGTGTGCGCATTCACTGACACATGCACACGTACATATATATATATATATATATATATATATATATATATATATATGTAAATGTACGTGTGTAGGTTTATGTAATCGTATATACTTGAATAAGTATGTCAAGGAAGGGAGGAAGAAGGCGAGAAAGAGAAAGAGGAAGGGGGAGCAAAGGAGACAGTGATTAAGCGGTTGTGGCTGTTTATTTTCTCCGTTCCTCCATTGAGGGCGAGAGCTGGAGAATACTTTGTTGTCTGACTTGTGGCTTTCCTGCTTTCTTTGTTTGAATTCACACACACTTACACACGCACACACGCACACGCACACGCTCGCACACACACAAACGCTATCCGTGCGTACAATTAGCCTCTTACATGCAAGCAGGTGCGTGTTTGTATGTGTGCTTATATACACACACACACACACACATATATATTTACATACATATAGATATGTATATGTATGTATGTAGGTGTGCGGGAGTGTGAATATATACATACATATATATATATATATATATATATATATATATATATATAATGAGAGAGAGAGAAGAGACAGAGAGGGGGAGAGATATACGTATATATGTACAAGTATATATGTATATATATAAATATGAGTGTATATATATATATATATACATATATAATATATATATATATATATATATATATATATATATATATATATAAATGTAGGTACGTACGTACGTATGCTCATGCATATACACACACACATATATATATATATACACACACACGCACACTTTTTAAACTTAAAACGTGGGCTTTTCACAACGAATTGAAAGTGAAAACGAACAATGAACCAAAGCGACGAGAAACGAAACCTCATATGTCTTGCATGTACGGGAAACAATGTGCTACTGTTAAGGGATGTGTGTCGCTTTGTTCTAACAGCTGGCCATATGACAAAGATATTGCCCGTCATAGACTAGCCCACAGTACTACAAGAACTGTTTTGAAATACCGTACGTACTGCATAGTACACCATTGCATGTGAATACGCATGGCCTAGGGTTTAGGATATTTGGTTTACGATCGTAAGGTCGTGATTTCGATACCTGACAGCGCGTTTTGTCGTTGACCAAGATATTTAATTTCACGTTGCTTCAGTCTAATCAATTGGCAAAAATGAGTTGTACCCATATTTTGTTTCAAAGTGGCAGCATTGTCACATTCTGTGTCACGCTGTATCTCCCTGAGAATCTATGTTAAGGGTACGTATATGTGCCTGTGGAGTGCTCAGCTATTTACACGTTAATTTCATGAGCGACCCGTTCTGTTGATCGGATCAACTGGAGTCCTCGTGGTAAACGACGGAGTACCAGTTGTTTTTTTTTAGTTTTTGCACATATTAAGTACATTTTACATAATATATTTTACTGGTTGTGTGGTTCCGGGTTCAGTCCCACTGCGTGGCACCTTGGGCAAGTGTCTTCTATAGCCTCGGGCCAACCAAAGCCTTGAGTGGATTTGGTAGGCGGAAATTGAAATAAGCCCGTCGTATATATCTATAAATGTATGTGTGTGTTTGTGTGTCCGTGTTTGTCGCCCCAAGATCGCTTGACAACCGATGCTGGTGTGTTTACGTCCCCGTAACTTAGTGGTTTGGCAAAAGAGACCGACAGAATAAGTACTAGGCTTACAAAGACTAAGTCCTAGGGTCGATTTGCTCGACTAAAGGCGGAGCTCCAGCATGGCCGCAGTCAAAATGACTGAAACAAATAAAAGTGTAAAAGAGTAAATTCTTACTTTCATGCAATAACGAAATAATAATAATGGCTGCGATTTGGGGGGGAACGACCCTGAAAGGATAAAAGGCAAAGTCGACCTCGGCGGGATTTGAATTCAGAACGTAGCGACGGGCGAAATACTGTTAAGCGCGCTAACGATTGTTCCAGCTCACCGCCTTCAATAATAAAAAAATTAATAATAGCTTGCGATTTTGTGGTATTTGGAGTGTGTCAATATGCTAACAATAAACCTACACACTAATCCTGTACTCTTTACTCTTTTACTCTTTTACTCTTTACTCTTTACTTGTTTCAGTCATTTGACTGCGGCCATGCTGGAGCACCGCCTTTAGTCGAGCAAATCGAACCCGGGACTTATTCTTTTGTAAGCCCAGTACTTATTCTATCGGTCTCTTTTGCAGAACCGCTAAGTGACGGGGACGTAAACACACCAGCATCGGTTGTCAAGCAATGCTAGGGAGACAAAGACAGACACACAAACACACACACATACATATATATATATATACATATATACGACAGGCTTCTTTCAGTTTCCGTCTGCCAAATCCACTCACAAGGCATTGGTCGGCCCGGGGCTATAGCAGAAGACACTTGCCCAAGATGCCACGCAGTGGGACTGACCCCGGAACCATGTGGTTGGTAAGAAAGCTACTTACCACACAGCCACTCCTGCGCCTATTTCACTTCTTTTCAAAGATTTTATTGACAGTCAACTAGTTAATCCTTTATCCTATTAACTAATTCGTCAGAGTACTTTCGTCTCCAGTCTTGACCTAAACAATGACCTGGGATGAAGAGGGCATGTCATTTGATGAGGTCACGAATGGCGACGGAAATGCTCTGACGAAAGTAGCGGACTGATTAATTTATCAGACGATTGATTAATCAAGCAATCGATTAGTTAATTGGTTAAATAGTTAACAAGTAAGCTATAAAGATACAGGTACAGATGTGACTTTGTGGTAAGAAGTTTGCTTCCCAACCCCATGGTTACAGTTTCAATCCTATTGGCAACACCTTGGGAAAATGTCTTCTGCTATAGATCCGGGCCAACAAAAGCATTATGAGTGGATTTGTTAGAAGCCCCACGTGTGTGTGTACGTGACTGAGTTTTTCCACCACCACCACCACCATCACTTGACAACCGGTACTGGTTTGTTTACGTCCCCGTAACTTAGCAGTTCGGAAAAAAGAATCTAATTGCAAATTTTAGCAATGCAAAGTTTCTCTGCCATGCATAAAGTCATAAATGTCCGTATGCAGCGTGATTGCCGTAGGTTTCCTGTCAACTAATTGCGACTCGGCTGGTCCCCTTAGGAATATCAAATGCCTATCTACCAATTATGCAAAAGTACAGGCGCAGGCTTGGCTGTGTGGTAAAGAAGCTTGCTTTGCAACTACGTGGTTTCAGGTTCAGTCTCACTGCACGGCACCTTTGGCACGTGCCTTAGCCCCCTGGTCGACCAATGCCTTTTTAAGTAAATATGGTAGATGGAAACTAGCGGAAGCTACTAATAGAGTAACTACCAGACTTAGAAAAATAAAGACTGGACGCGATTTGGTCAAGTCAACCCTTCAAGGCTGTGCCCCAGCATGACCTTAGTCTGTTGACTGCAACAAGTGAAAGATAAAATGACATTTTACAAACTTTTGGTACGTTAGACAGACGGACAGACAGATAGACAGATAGACAGATAGATTGATTGATTGATTGATTGATTGATTGATAGATAGATAAACAGGAAGACAGACAGACAGACAGATAGACAGACAGACAGATAGACAGACAGACAGACAGACAGATAGACAGACAGATAGACAGATAGACAGACAGACAGATAGACAGACAGATAGACAGACAGACAGACAGACAGATAGATAGATAGATAGATAGATAGATAGATAGATAGATAGATAGATAGATAGATAGATAGATATAGACAGACAGGAAGACAAATAGAGAGAGAGGGAGTCTGCAAGAGATGGTTGCCAAGTCGCCCTCAGTTCATACGCTCTCTCATTGAAAAACAAATGAAAAGGAGTAGTATTCACGGCTGGAAAGCGTTTAAACTTAGATCTACCCAATCAGGACTGACGCCCAGGGATAAACAAAAGTAACAATGCTATTAAATATTTCATCTAGGTAACCCTACTACTACTACTACTACTACTACTACAAGAAATATGTCATACTTGTGATTGCAATAACAGTAACACCAACAGTAGTAGTAGTAGTAGTAGTAGTAGTAGTAGTAGTAGTAGTGATGGTGGTGGTGGTCGTCGTCGTGGTCGTGGTCGTGGTGGTCGTGGTGGTTGTGGTGGTGGCGGCGGCGGCGGCAGTAGTAGTAGTAGTAGCACTAGTAGTAGTAGTAGTGGTGGTTGTGGTGGTGGTGGTGGTGGTGGTTGTGGTGGCGGCCGCTGTAGTAGTAGTAGTCGCAGCAGCAGCAGCAGCACCAGTAGTAGTAGTAGTAGTAGTAGTAGTAGTAGTAGTAGTAGTAGTAGTAGTAGTAATTGTTATTGGTGTTCCTGATTCGTTTTTTTCGGATATTAAGACGGATTAAAACCGATTTAATCGATTTTACAAACCTCTTAACATTAATTTCAAAATCAGGCTCCTGCAAAAAATTGAATTATTACGAATCCGCAATAAAGTGAAATTGAAGACAATGACGTGCAAATAAATTTTTAACACATTCCATAGGATTTGAACATGCATATGCTAATCCATGCTGCATTTCACCTTCAGAGAACAAATTCGCCCTTTAGACGATCCATGAGCATAAGTGACGGGGAGGAAATTTTGAGACACTTGTGTTTCGACATGATTTTGTCTATTCAGTTAAAGGAACCTTTGAATCACTGAATTCTGTAAATAAGAACGGCAGTTCGCGACCTTCGTGTAACAATAGCCATATACCCCTCAGACACAACTTACTGTCATTAAGCAAGGAAGGAAGATGATTATCTTTAAATGCCTTGCTTAATGATTTGAAATAATTGAACAACAAAATTAAGCATAAAAGTATCTGTGGTTGCTTAACTGCTATTAATCGCAACCACATCAGCCCGAAACCACAAGCTTATCTCTTAAGTAAGAAAAGAAACGTTAGATAAAGTAATTATATATTTCTTTACTACCCACAAGGGGCTAAACACAGAGGGGACAAACAAGGACCGACAAAAGGATTAAGTCGATTACATCGACCCCAGTGCGTAACTGGTACTTAATTTATCGACCCCGAAAGGATGAAAGGCAAAGTCGACCTCGACGGAGTTTTTCTATGCCATATGCCCGTGGACGTTAGATAAAGTAATTATAGATGTCTCTAAAAGACGTTGTGGGTAAGGCTGGAATGCCTCTGATTATGGGTCGACTCAGTCAGTGTTGCTCTGTGGTTAAACAACAATAGCAAAATCAACTAAATTTTGCTATTGTTAATATTATGGAAATGATGGTGGTGGGTTATATCATATGAGCATAGACTCTTAGTCGAGAACAGTGTCGGTCGGGGAATTTGAATGAGACTGGTAAATCTGTCAAAAGTTAAAACAGGTGTCCCACAGCGAGCCCAGCTGGACAGAAACCACAAGTAGAGGCGCAATGGCCCGGTGGTTAGGACAGCGGACTCGCGGTCGGAGGATCGCGGTTTCGATTCCCAGACCGGGAGTTGTGTATGTTTATTGAGCGAAAACACCTAAAGCTCCACGAGGCTCCGGCAGGGGGTGGTGGCGACCCCTGTTGTACTCTTTCGCTCCAACTTTCTCTCACTCTTTCTTTCTCTTTCTTGTCCCCGACTTCCTACGCAACCGCTGAATCTGGATGCGCATTCATCCATCCATCGATGCTCTCGGTGTCGGGAGCTGATCTGCTTTCTCTTCTGCGGGTCTTACAAATAGCAAAGGACCACGTTTCGGACTTCTCCCAGGACGAAGACCGTTTCGCTCAACAAACAAGCAAACAAACAAACAAACAGAAACCACACGTCGAGCAAAAGGGTAAAAGCGCGCTCGATCTCGATTTTCCGATTTCTCTTTTTAGATATTAAAGAAATAATGATGATGATTATATCATGTGAGAAATGAAGTTATATTACGTACTAGCAGAACTCCCCCTGTTGCAGGCTCTGTGTGAGTTCATTTAAACGTGCGTGTCTGGCTTTGTGTGTTTGTGTGTTTGTGTGTATGTGTGTGTGTGTGCTTGTGAAAGTGAGTGGGAGGAGAAGAGAGTTTGTACCAAGAAGTAAATGGTTTTGTTAGATGAGCTGCAGGCTGGATTATGCTTGTGCAGGAACTCTAGCATATATTATGAAGGAATCTTAAAATGAATTAGAAATTATTTTCAAGGCTCTATCTGCACATTAGATAGGTCAATATATATATATTGACTTATCTAATGTGGGTCAATATTCAGACTGGGTGCTGAAGAGTTCCTGACTTTAAGGGTATCGCGAAAGGCCACTTTGGACCCCCAACCTTCCGAGTTTTTTTACAGGACTTAGAAAAACTGATGGTCCTCATATATTTTCTTTTACCCAACGCCAGGAGCTTTTTAGCAGCCACTCGTGTGTTTATACATATATTGATGTTTGTTTTAGTAATCAGTAATAAGTTATAATAGGCGTAGGAGTGGCTGTGTGGTAAGTAGCTTGCTTACCAACCACATGGTTCGGGTTCAGCCCCACTGCGTGGCACCTTCGGCAAGTGTCTTCTACTACAGCTTCGGGCCGACCAAAGCCTTGTGAATGGATTTGGTAGGCGGAAACTGAAAGAAGCCCGTCGTATAAATGCATATATATATATATATATGTGTGTGTGTGTGTGTGTGTGTGTGTGTATGTTTGTGTGTCTGTGTTTGTTCCCCCAACATCGCTTGACAACCGATGTTGGTGTGTTTACGTCTCCGTAACTTAGCGGTTCGACAAAAGAGATCCGATAGATTAAGTACAAGGCTTACAAAGAATAAGTCCTGGGGTCGATTTGCTCGACTAAAGGCGCTGCTCCAGCATGGCCACAGTCAAATGACTGAAACAAGTAAAAGAGTAAAAGACTTTTGAAACCATCATTAATGAAATCACTAACACTGACTTGACATTATGTAATCATTATAACATTTCCAATTTTGGCAAAAGACAACCAATTCAGAGAAGGGGGGGTAACTCGATTTTATCAACCCCAGAGCTCAACTGGTATTTATTTCATCGACCTCAAAATGGTTGGAGGTAAAATCAAGCTCGGCGGAATTTGAACTCAGAATGTAAAGACGGACAAAATGTCGCGAAGCATTTTGCCCGGTGTGCTAACGATTCTGCCAGATTATCTCCTTAATAATTCTTTCTAATTTTTGAAAACGACAATAATTTTTAAGGGGTTGGGATAAGTCAATTACATCAACCCCAGACCTGGTTCTTCGACCTCGAAACGATGGAAAGCAATATCAACCTTCGAAGGATTTGAACTCATTGTTGCTTTAATAATCGCAAGGCTGTTAATTAGAATCGTTATTTTCTTTTATCTTTTACTTGTTTCAGTCATTAGGCTGCGGCCATGCTGGGGCACTGCCTTGAAGAATTTTTAGATGAATGACTTGACCCCAGTACTTCCTTTTATAAGCCTAGTACTTATCTCATCGTTGTTTTTTTCACAACCGCTAAGTTACATGGAGGTAAACACACCAACACCGGCAATCAAATGATGGTGGAAGACAAACACACACACACATATTGTATGTATACGACGATCTTTCAGTTTCCGTTTACCAAATCCACTTACAAGGCTTTGGTCGGCCCGAAGCCACAGTAGAAGACACTTGCCCAAGGTGCTACTATGGGACTGTATGTTAGTAATTTAATTTCATCTAGCAAAAATGAAGTAAATCTACCCAGCTCTCGTTACCGTCTTACTTGAACACTGAAATTTGTTTAATTGAAAATATATTGGATCTCAGAAGCATTCCAAAAATTGGAACAACCTTGGACACCCAGATCTTCATAAAAGTCAACAGCAGTATAGTGCTACGTAGAAATTGAGAAAATTCAAAATCACTAACTCGGAATTTATAGCTTAGAAGCATCTCTATATATATAAACGGCAAAATGTCTGTGCGTGTGTGTGTGTGTATCCTTTATACAAATCCACAATTTTTCAGTTAAAGGGCTCGCACTTTCTGTGGTCATTCAAAACCGTCCAAGGGTCGTCGTGCACATCTTTACATTTCCCCAGTCACCCTGCAAAGCCATTAAAAAATCAATAGAGGTGACATTTTGTGAATTTTCTATCCAAAACCCAATCAAAATGCCCGAAGCTTGATACGCCAATTGAATGCCAGCTAGCTGTATGTGATTGGTCGGAGATTTGGACAGTAATCGCGTGTATGTGCGCACGCACACAGCTGTATATGCATGCACTAGCACTATGACCCGGCAACGCCGGGTCATACTGCTAGTTTAATATAAAATGCTTTGAACCTCAAAAAGTATTCCAACTATTGAATCAACATTCAAACATGCTGAAGGCGAAAGAATATTGCCGTAATAAAACACTTAATGCGGGGCCCCTGATAATGCAGGGTGCGCTCTGTATGCTGTTCTTGCAGTTTGGTTACTGAGAAGGGTCATGAAAGGAGAGATGGAGAATGAACCAGAGAAAGATAGAGAAGAGGGAGTTAAGGAGAAAGAGAAAGAGAACGAGTGTGAGCAAACGTGAATGTGTATGTGTGTGTGTAGTATATACATGTGTGTGCTTGTGTATGAGTGTGTGTGTGTGTGTGTGTGTGTGGTGTGTGTGTGTGTGTGTGTGGTGGTGTGTGTGTGTGTGTGTGTGCTACGGAAAGCGGGAGAGGAGAACATGAGAGAGATAGTGAGCGGTGAAAACACGCAGGAAAAGAAAGGGAATTAATTACATAGAACAAAAAAGAAGCAGGATAGAGAGAGAGGGAGAGAGTGAAAGGAAGAGAGTGAAAGGGAGAGAGTGAAGGGGAGACAGAGGGAGAGAAGGGGGAGAGACAGGGAGTGCTTAACAGATTGAAAATAAAAGAAATAGTATGCGAAACAGTGAAAAAAATGAAGGAAAATGAGAGGGAAATCGAGATAAGGCTAATTTATTTATTTCATTCGTTTATTTTTTTTATTTAATCATTTATTTGCTAAAGAAATAAAAATAAAAAACTGATTTGAATGAAGAACAGAGAAACAAAGAGTGAGAACATGACAGAAGTAAAGAGAGAGGGAGAGTGATTGAGTGAGTGAGTGAGTGAAAGTAAGAGGTGTAGGGTTGTTGTGGGGGGTAACAGGAGAAGAGAAAGAAAATAGGATAAAATTAAAAGATTTAAAAGTGATTAGAAAGAGGATTATGTAACAAACAAGAATGTGTTTTTTGCGCGTGAGATACACACGCACGTACGCATACGTGCATGCTTACATGCACACAAACACACGTACGTCAAAATTTGGGGGGAGGGGACCAGTAATAATTAGATCAACCCCTGTACGCAACTGGTACTTAATTTATCGACTCCGAAGGGATGAAAGGCAAAGTCGACTTCGGCGGAATTTGAAATATGTATAATATAAATAGGCGAAGGAATGGCTGTCACGGTGGGGTAAGTAGCTTGCTTACCAATCACATGGTTCCGGGTTCAATCCCACTGCGTGGTGCCTTGTGAGTGGATTTAGTAGACAGAAACTGAAAGAATCCCGCCGTATACACACACACACACACACACACACACACACACACACACACGCACATATATATATATACACACACTTATGTGTGTATATGTTTGTGTCTGTGTTTGTCCCTCTCCATCACTTGACAACCGATGCTGGTGTGTTTACGTCACCTTAAAATAGCGGTTCGACAAAAGAGACCGATAGAATATGTACTGGGCTTACAAAGAATAAGTTCGAAGATCGATTTGTTCAACTAAAGGCGGCGCTCCAACATGGCCGCAGTCAAAATGATTGAAACAAATACAAGCGTGCGTGCGTTTGCGAGTGAATATATATATATATTTGGTGAAATAGAAAGATGAATAATCTTGTTGCAGATTAATCAAAAGTTTAATCGATACCTTGGTAGCAAAAATCACAGCAGAAGACAGCACGGTTGGAGGTACGACCATATGGTGTTGCAACCGTGCGTTGGTGCAGATAATTGAATTTTAATATTATTAGTGAATTGAAGAAATGGAGTTGAACGAAGATTAAAATCTTCAACGCACCCACCACCCGATTTCAACATACATTGATAAACAGTTTGGCCAGGGCTCTTAGGAGCCTCGTTCGATTTGTTTTGCTGCGCCTCTGTTCTGTTTTTGTTTTTGCCAACGGAATTCCTATTTCTTCCTGAAGAGAAAGACACAATATGGTCTCCTTATTCAATCGAATTTGGTAAATTGTGGCTTTCGAAACACGTGTAGAATGCATTAAAACGATTTCTGTTCAATCTTCGTTCAACTCCATTTCTTCAATTCACTAATAATATATATATATATATATATATATATATATATATATATATTATATATTATATATATTATTATATATATATACTAGTTTCAGTCATTTGACTGTGGCCATGATGCTATAGCATCGCCTTTAGTCCAGCAAATCGACCCCAGGACTTATTCTTTGTAAGCCTAGTACTTATTCTATCCTTCTCTTTTGCTGAACCGCTAAGTTACGGGGACGTATACACACCACCATCGGTTGTCAAGCAATGGTGGGCGGAAAAACAACAACAGCACACACACAAACACATATATTTATATATACATATATACGACGGGCTTCTTCCAGTTTCCATCTACCAAATCCACTCAAAAGGCTTTGGTCGCCCGAGGCTTCAGTAGAAGACACTTGCACAAGATGCCACGCAGTGGGAATGAACCCGGAACCATGTGGTTGGTAAGCAAGCTACTTACCACACAGCCACTCCTGCGCATATACGTATGTATGCATGTATGTATGTATGTATGTATACATACATACATACATACATACATACAAACGCGGGTCGGCTGAGAAGTTCATAGGCTGACTAGGATCCTTTCATGAAATGTGGCCAAATAAGGATTAGTTTTCGACATGGTCTCCCTTGGAGTCTTTTGTGCAAAGTGAAGTGGGGTGTTTCCGCTGCATGGATTGTCTCTTTGTCTCTGGCTCAAAGTGATTGAACCCAACACTCATCCTGGGTTAGGTAACGTTCAAGAAACCAGCAAGATCTGCCTGAAGCAATCTCAGATTTTCCAGTGATATGGTCAGCCTGGTGCACTTTTGATCAGGTGTCAGAAGACGTAGCACCCATTCGATCAGGAACTTTCGTCATGTCAAGTCCATTGTGCAGAATACTCTCAACTCTCTCATTTTGATTTATAGTCAATCGCCTGTTCATCCATCACCGTATGGCGAAGACGATCAATGTTTTCCTCGATAATGGCAGACCAGAGATTGGATCATCTTCAAGACTCTCTCTTCCCCTCACATATTCAGCTGTCTGCCCACTTTTGCACTGCTTACAAAACTGAAGCATCATCCCCTAATAGAGAAACCATGTCGGCATGAATGTTGTTGGGGGCTAAAACCTTTTTTTCCACTTGATTACACCCAATGCCAAACTTTGCCCATTTTCAAGAGAAATCGTAACTAGTTACTGTTGGTGTCTCTTTTAAAAAATTTTTTGAACAGTGAGATATCAGTTTACCTGGAAAGAAATAATTAATAATAAAAGCTGTAATTAATGCATGCAAGATTTCACAACTGTTCACTGTCAACCTATGGACATTTCTACCTACTTCCGCACGACCAGATGTGTGTGGTGTGTGTGTGTGTGTGTGTGTGTGTGTGTGTGTGTGTGTGTGTGTGTGTGTGTGTGTGTGTGCTTATCGGCTTTGCCCAGGATAAAAGTAGCTAGGAATTATCTAGAATTATTGTTGACAAAAGTATATTTGGTTTCATTGGAACTCAATTATTTCACTTGAAAACTTCAGATTCAAGTAATATACGGAATAGTTTCATAATACGTATATTGTATTCTGTTGTGTCTGAGGAGAGTCATTTTCTTTTTGTGCCATATAATGTAACACACTCACCGGTAAAATTTCCACTTATTTGTTATTTTTATTTTCTTAAAAATTTTCGTTGCATTTTGCAACCTTTAAGGTACAAAAAGAAAATGACTCTCCCCAGACACAACATATATATATATATATATATATATATATATATATATATATATATATGATATCATGATATCGATTATCGGATATGTGTACTGCTGGTGCGGCTCCTCGCATTGTCTTAACGTCTTAACTTTCGAATGCTCCCACACCGCAGGCAAACAGTCCATCTCAACGGAGCGCCAGACCACTGCAGTGATACCCATTTGCATCTGCATGAACTGAAGCAAAGTGGAAAAGAGTGTCTTGCTTAAGAATGCAATGCACAGCCGATCTGCGAATCGAAATCACCATCTGGCCAGCATTTGTGCAAGAACTACATCATGTTTGTATGTTTGTATAGAGAAGGAGAGAGAGAGAGGGAGAGAGGGAGAAAGAGTAAAAGACGTTATTTTGTGCCTATATAATCTATATATTTTATCTTTTATTTGTTTCACAGCCTTGAAGATCTAGTCGAATGAATTGAACCCAGAACATTTTAAAGCCTGGTGTATATTCTATCAGTCTCACGGGGACGTAAATGCACCAACACCGGTTATCAAGCGGTTGAGGAGGACAAATGCAGACACAAAGACACACACACATATATATAATTATATATACACAGGGTGTGGTGACACCCAAATACTCTGAAATGTTCATATTCTAGCTTCTGACCCACATGCCAAGCAGTACAGCAAGTCGTTTCCAAATTTCTGACAGAGTGAATTGCGTCATGTTGCTGTTGTTCTCACAGAGGGTGCCCAACTGATCCTACCATACTATGCGTCCAGTCAACAAAATCTAAAACAAACAATGGACATGGGCGAAATTAAAAACATAAAATGGTTATAATTTGCCCATCGCATATATATATCCATAATAATAAAGGTCAAATTAATTAATTAATAATTAATAATTTTAGCAAGTAGTTCGGTTTGTTAAAAGAACCATTATCGGTAAACTTATATATAAAATTTTATAATTATGAGTATAGTTATAATTAGGGTTAAGCAAAAATTTGCTTTACCACATACTGAAATTTAGAAATAGCAGTTAAAACTTACATTTTATGTATATATATATAACAAATTAATAAATAAAACATATGCATATATACATACATATATGTACGTACCTACATCTATATGTATATATACATGCATATGTGGGTACAGGACACCAAAAAACATCGAACACAATGAGAAACGAAAACATAGACACAAACCCAAGGAACTGGACATTTTTCTTAAATAACAAAATAAATAGAGTACAGGACAAATAACACAAGGAAAATTCCCCTTCTTCAGTCGCCATGGTTTCATCTACTCTGCGTTTTGAAGGTGAAGTATATATATATACTGACTGGCCCGAGGATGTACCAGAAGACACTTGGCGAAGGGGCCACGCAGTAGGAGTTAACCAGGGACCATATGATTGCAAAGCTATCCTCTTACCATATACCCATGCCTGATAAATATATATAAACAATTTTTAATTTTAAATACTTGAATTATTACATATTTTCTATAAATCTTCTCTATTGAAGTTACTAAGTTGTATATATACTTCATCATGATTTCAGTGATTAAGCTTTTATATCCTTTCCCATGGTGTTTCTACCCTACCCGATAATTTTAATACTTCATAATTACCTTTAGAAAAACCTAAATTTTTGTACCCCTATAAATCCATATTTAGCTTATAAATAATAATAGAGGTATCTTCACAATTTAAAATTAAACTGCTAAAAGTAAACTGCCTAAATTAAAATTTAACTAATTTATAGTAAATTTTTTGTCTCACCTCAATGATAAATCTTCCTGATAACCCTAAATTTTAACTTTATATAATAATGACATATTGTTTAAAATAGTTTTAATAACTAAGTTTTTCTACCCCTTTCTTAAAGTGTTCCATACTCTTAATTTTGGTATTTATATTGGCTTTATACAAACAGCCCTTCTAAGTAACTGTAATATCATTTATGGATTAACACAACTTTTGAAATCTATATTATACCTCTTAATTTAATATTAGTATATGATTAGCATGTCCTTTTAACAACAATTATTCTCTCAACCAATACTCGGTTTTGGTCCTGATCATAATAAGCTAAATATGTTAATTAACAATTTTTAGCTTATAAATTATTATACATTTTCTATGAATACTTGCTATTAGAGTCAATAAGGTATAGCTATTTTATTATGGTTTTTAGTGATTAAGCTGTTTTTATTCTTTTTCCCATGATGCTCTATCCTAACTGATCCTTTTTGTTGTTGTTATTATTGTTATTTTATAGTAGCCTTAAATAAATCTGATCCTTGTACCCCTATTAATTCGTACTCAGTTATATAAGGCAATACCGCTATCTGTACAACTTAAAATAGTTCAATTTAATTAAATCAGTATATAGTTGACATGTTCTTTAACCTCAGTTGCTCCCTTATTAAATACCATTTAACTCCATTTGATCAATCTCCATAGAAACCATATAATAAGTTAATATTTAGATAAGTAATAAGTAAATAAATATAAAACTATTTCTATGCAATTTTCTTTTCCTCCCTCTGTTGTGGTAAAAGTTTGGTATATACTCAAAATATTCAAAGAAGTTTTATCCTTTTCTTAAAATTTCATTCTTAATAATCTTCTTGATTACCCTACATTTTAACTTTATACAATAAGACAATGTAACTTGAAATGATTGCTAGAAATTACTTGATTTATCTCTTTCTTAAATGGCTCTACCCTCCTGATCTTAGTATTTATAAGGGCCTTTATACAAATAACTCTTCAAAACAAGTACCACTAAGAAACTATAAATGACATGTAGGGAGTAACAATAATAACTTCTTAAACCTATAATACAACTCTTAATTTTAAAAAAAGATTAGTGTAAAAATATGATTGTTCCATAACTTAAATATTCCTTTAGCCGATACCAAACATCAGTCTTTTACTGATATTAGCTAAATAAGTAAATATATAATTTTTAGTTTAATATATTTTGAATTATCATACTTTTTCTAAAAAATCTTCTCTATTGGTGTTAACAAGCTACAAATACTTTACCATAGTATTAGTAATTAAGCCATTTTATTTCCTTTTCTATGGTGTTCTGCCCTACTTGATTATTTTATTTTATTTCTTTATTGTTTTATAATCAGCCTTTATTTATTTATAAATTAATATAATTTTTGTACCTCAATAAATTCATACTTAGCTTATATAAAACTATACTGGGATATTCACTACTTATAGAAAAATATTGATTAGATTAAAATTTTATTATCATATAATTAGCATGTTGCTTTACTCCAATACTCCTTTATTAATAACAGTATATACCAATTAATCAATATTCACAGACACCATCTGATGAGTTAGTAATTAAGTACACAATATGTAAACTATTTCTGGATAATTTCTTTTCCTCCTTCTATTTTTTGTTCTCTCTAGTTTCAGCTCAGAGCTGTGGCCATGCTGATGCACTGCCATTATTGTGGTAAGAAGTTTGATATATACTCAAAAGTATTCATAAATTTCTATCCTTTTGTTATAATATTCTTCTTAATAATCCTTTGAATAACCCTAAACTTTAACTGTATACATAGCAATATTGCTCAAAATATTTAACTATAGTACCATATGAAAAGACTTGCCCTGTTTCATTATCAATAGTCTGCTAGTGGGCAACCTCCTTAATTATCAGCTAATATCTTGTTTTAAGTTTTCCCTTACTAAACCTCATGATATTGCTTATAATAAATCTTGATTTTTTTATGACTATACCAACTAGAATCTCTGTCTATTGCCTCAGCCCTACCTCTAACAGATACTGCCCTCTGTTCTCTCAGCCTTAGATATACAAGGGATTTGATAAACTAGTCTATAAATTAAAACTGACCCCATAAGACAAAATATCAGTGGCAGACAGAGTCTTCTTGATAATCTTAGTAACTTCTATGCTGAAGTAGAGAATGTTCTTTGTCTATCTCCTTAACTTCTTGGAGATTTTAGGTATAATTATTCTAATGTGTCCATCTGTTCTAATTTAATTAAATTCTGTCTTTGTGCAGCTGAAGATTGCTCTACATTTTAAATTGATGTAATGATTGCATTGTTCAATAAAATGGAGTTGCATGAAACGATCGTACTGCATTACCTTGTTGCTTATTTTGATATATATATATATATATATATATATATATATATATATATACATATCTGAATAGAAAATATTTAGAAAATTCAGGCAATTTCATCAGCGAACACACCTACATGTATCAACAAACAATGCATACATGTGAACTATTTCCTCTACAAAATGAAATTCCAGGAATAATTTATTAGTCATGGAATCCTATGCAGTTAAGTTCTAGAATGGAGATGATGCTATTATACTTATCCTTTCATTACGATCGTTTCAACATTACAAGAGGAACTCCCATGTTATATGTTGTATCATTATGTTAGATGTAGACCCCATATGGTGTGACCACTAAGAAAAGATTGTTCTCAGGAAAATTCAACAAACGCCAGAACGTAAGCGAGCAAGACAAATGAAAAGATACAAAATATAATGATTAGTCACAAAACCAGTTTCATTGTTACCATTTACGTAATACTTAGGTAAATGTCCGCAATTCATCAGTGTGACCGTCATAGCAAAATATAATTTGCAGAACTATACACGGGACGTCCACATGAGATTGAAGATGCATATAGTTCTACCAATTACATTTGGGGTTATATTTCAAAAGTCTTCGTTTTGGCGCGCCAAAAATACCGGAAATAATTCTGCAGAAAATAATTCTCTGGAGTGAATTTTGACCCCAAATATTTACAAAATTCAAGTAATTTCCTCAGCGAACACTCCTACATGTACCAACAACCAATGCATACATCTGAACTATTTTCTCTAGCAGAAATCGACCAATACAAAGTGAAATTCCAGGGATAAATTATTAGTCATGGAATCCTATGCAGTTAAGTTCTAGAAAGGAGATGATGCTATTATACTTTTCCTTTCATTACGATCGTTTCAACATTACAAGAGGAACTCCCACGTAATATGTTGTATCTACAATCGTGTATATTCATATGTCTGAACCATGCACCATGCACCCGGTGGCTCTCAAATAGGTTCCATATGGCCCTTGAAGGTCCGTATAAGATTTTGGGTTGTCCCCGTAACAAAATATTAAATTTGGGATCCACAATAGTATTTAACGGCCCCAGAAAAAAAGATTTGCGTTAGTTGTATGTATTGGTGTGTATTGCAAATAACAGCTAGGTTTTTTTTCTCTAACATTTTACATAGTTCTGCCTGCAGTTAACATGTGGGAAGCAAAATAGGAATTTTGAAAGAAGTTTCTATAAAACTAGCTTTTAAGCATTAAATAGCTAAGTGGGCCCATAATAATGAATTAATAATGAAAGGAGTCCATGGATAAAAAATGTTTGAGAATCACTGATTTAAATGTTCGTAATGAAGGAATAATATAATACTATCACTTCCATCTTTTAGCTTACTATATATATATATATATATATATATATATATATATATTATATATATATATTAATCAATATAAGGGTAGCAAAAAATTCAATAGAAATTTTTTCGCCACCACCGGTCTAGGGAGAAAGAAAAAATAGTCAACAGACTATATAATGTACATTCAACAATAATATTAAGGAATGGCCTTAATAGGCCATTCAACTCACTAAAACGAGCAGCTAAACTCAAACCGCTAAATAGTAGTAATTCAGAAATCAAAGGAAAATTAAAAAACATTTACCCTAATCATCTTTGGACTATGCATAGTTTCGACGTACTTTTTGGTAAACCAGCCTAATTAAATTAATTTAATTTAATCGAGTCAATTTACCACTGGCCCGTCTCATCGGCAAGGAAGCCAGGAGGAATAAATATTCCACGAGGCAACAGCATCGATGCCTTGGGAATATATACTCTAAATTTTCAAGATCTACCGTCATCGCGCCAACTTATCAGCAGCAAATATAAACTGCTGATTAAGGCCATTCCTTAATATTATTGTTGAATATATATATATATATATATATGCGCGTGTGTGTGTTTGTTATGTATATGATGCATAGTCATATACGTATGTGCTTATACACTAGCACAAATTGACACAGGTACATATATGTGTGAATGTGTTTTGTTTATCTTGTGTGTGTGTGTGTATATCTACGTACACACACACACACACACACACACACACACACATATATATATATATAAATATATGTATGTATATATGTATGTATGTATATGTCTGATGTATACTATCTCCCATTTTTCTATCATCAGCACTATCATAACCACCATCAACAGTTAAACCAAAGAGTAATAAAATCACCACCAGTACCAACCCATTAATTTTTTAATGACTAACAACATCAACAACAATAGGCACAAGATAAGCAGATACGTCTCAAATAAATACACTTACGTATGGTAATGCTATGATTTACTGTATTTTAAAAGTTTAATGGGTCTGTAAGAATTGAGTCGAGATTAAACACTAACAATAATACATTGAACAAAATCAACATCTCACCTCCGACAATACTTTCCATCATCACTATAATCATCCACGCTAAAACTAAAACGAGTAACACCCTCACCAATACTAACGCACTAAATTTTAAACAACTGGCATCAGCAATAATAGTATTAGCATGATAGCAGTGCCTGTAGCTACATATATTTTATGTCAACACAGCATATGTGTATGTGTTTTGAGTGTTCGTGTGTTTTGTGTGTGTGTATGTGTGGTTAGAGTATGAAGTGTTTATGTCTTAAGTTAGAAGCAGAAGGGCGAAGTACCCATCAACCTGAAATCACAGAGTATTTCCTCCTGCCTAACCCCTTCACCCCTTTCTTGCTCCCATTTCTATCTTACATTCATACGGATAAGAAAACAATTTTTGCTCTCACAAACAGTTCTTTTCGTGTGCTGTTGTTTTTATTAAATATTTGGTACTGATAACTGCTGATCGCCACTGCTGCTGCTGGATTCACCCAGAGTTCAAGATGTCTGGAGAGAAACCATCATGTGGAACTGAAAGAAGTAGTGCAAAAAGGGGCCATCAGTATTAAACATGATGTTTTAATAGATTTTTCTGTGGAAGAAAAAAATAACACCTATATTACCAAAGCATGAAAGACAGCAACATATTATTCTGAGCAGCTGAAGAAAACGATGGCTGGAGAAGGCTGCGCACCAGAGCATGTATACAATGTCGATGGAACCGTAAGGCATTTTCTGGAAACGCCTAACGGCTGGAACACTTATTTCTCGAAACGAAAAATCAAAGCTTCCCAAAATTATCTGACAGTACTCTTGTGAGAAAACGCCACTGGTGTTATGAAACTAAAGTCCCTACTCACGTATCACTCCGAAAATCCTCTTATTTGTAACTCAAATAAGAAAGTATGGATGAGGAAGAGCCTTATCCGTGACTTTACAAGTGTTCCAAAAGCAGAAAGCCTTCAATTCAAGGAAGATAGAATTCTTGAAAATGATATGAAGTCTGAGTAAATCAAAGCGGGTGATGCAATGGAGTCGCAAATTTTCCAAAGAGAAGCTGATGCTGTTAGAATAAAAGCAAAACTGAGAAAACAGATAAGAATACGGAAATTCTACAAACGTCTCTTAAATTGTTCACTGGCTGACACTTATAGAGAGAGATCTGCATCTTTTTCTTGATAATGGCTACAAAACCATAAAAATTACCAGAGGAGTTTAGGATGATCTCAGTTCCTACACTGAGCTATACAATGAAATAGATGCCCCTTCACTCCTCAAACAGGTGATGAACTATGAAATAGAAGATAATGTCCCTCATCTCACTCCAGTAACTCTCATTCCACCATTTCTCCAAAGTGTAGATTTTATATATTTTCATGTATACATATCTCTCTATATATAAACGGCAAAATGTCTGTGTGTGTGTGTATCCTTTATACAAATCCACAGTTTTGCACTTTCTATGGTCATTCAAAACCGTCCAAGGGTGGTCGTGCACATCTTTACATTTCCCCAGTTATCCCGCAAAGCCATTAAAAATCAATAGAAGTGTCTTTTTTGTGCATTTTCTATCCAAAACCCAATCAAAATGCCCGAAACTTGATACGCCAGTTGAATGCCAGCTAGCTGTATGTGATTGGTCGGAGATTTGGACAGTACTCGCGTCTATGTGCGCACGCACGCAGCTGTATATGCATGCACTAGCACTATGACCCGGCGCTGCCGGGTCATAATGCTAGTTGTAATGTATATTTTTACAAATTATTATTATTACTTGTCTTTTGTTGCCTTATGAAAAATTCCATCGAAATGCATTATGATCTTATTATATTAAAATCAATAAGAAAGGCAATTTCACATTACGGAATTTCGCGTTACGACGACATCTTTCACATTTTTGCATTGCTTCTGTAATGCAAGGGATTCCTGTATTAGAGCAGTGATTAGTAAACAAGCGATTAATTTCTACTCCAAGCAATTAAGAGGCAACTGAATTGCAAATGCACGAAGCCATTTGACGAAGCAGCTTGAGTGAGGCCTTGAATGTTGCCAGTCGTTTTTCTTGTCATCGTTCAGCGAAAGATCAACAAACAGTTCACATGAACCGGTGTGAAAGTGATCCACCTGTCTGTGGTGTGTATGTGTCTGTGGTGTGTATGTGTGTAATGAAAGAGAGGTCAAACATCGGAAGATGAATGAGGGTGGTGGAGGCGGGGAAGAAAGAAATGGGATAAGTAGTGCTGCTTTGTTTTTAAAGCATGAAGACCAAACGGAGATTAAGAGAGAGGGAGAGAGAGAGAGAGAGAGCGACGAAAAGGGAAAGCAAGAATGATGTGACACAGAGTGGAAGAAAGGGCTATGTAACAATGATGTGAAACGATATATATATAGTATATACATACAATTGGCGCAAGCGTGACAGTGTGATAAGAAGCTTGTGTCGCAACGACATGGTTCCGAATTCAGTCCTACTGTGTGGCACCTTGAGCAAGTGTCTTCTCTTATAGCCACGGGTCGACCAAAGCCTTGTTAGTGGAAGCTGAAAGAAGCCTTCGTATATACATACACACACACACACACACACACACACACACACATATATATATATACTCTTTTACTTTACTCTTTTACTTGTTTCAGTCATTTGACTGCGGCCATGCTGGAAAACCACCTTTAGTCGAGCAAATCGACCCCAGGACTTATTCTTTGTAAGCCTAGTACTTATTCTATCGGTCTCTTTTGCCGAACCGGTAAGTTACAGGGACGCAAATACACCACCATCTGTTGTCAAGCGATGTTGGGGGGACAAACGCAAACACACACGCACACACACATATATATATACATATATACGACGGGCATCTTTCAGTTTCCGTCTACCAAATTCACTCACAAGGCTTTGGTCGGCCCGAGGTGCTGTAGTAGAAGACACTTGCCCAACATGCCACGCACCCGGAACCATGTGGTTGGTAAGCAAGCTACTTACCACAGAGCCACTACTATATATATATATATATATATATATATATATTATATATATATAATATATATATATAACCGATGTGTGTGATGTCTTTGTGTCTGTGTATGTTTCCCATGAGCGCTTGACAACCGGTGTGATAGATTTAATCCCCGTAATTTAGCGGCTCGGCAAAACAACCGATATAATACGTACTAGGCTTTTTTAAAAAAATGAGTCCTGGGTCGATTTGTTTGACTAAAAACCTTCAAGGCTGTACTCCAACATGGCCACGGTAAAATGGCTGAAGCAAATAAAAGAATAAACGAATAAAAAAAATGTGTGTATGTTGTGTGTGAGTGTATGTGTGTGTGTGTATGTGTGTGTGCTATATGGTCTGTGTGTGTGTGTTAAATTTTGAGTTAGAAGCATCTCTGATAATGTAAACATTCTTCGTGTACATAATGTAGTTATGTTTTAAAAGATTTTTTGGCTGCATTATTCATCCAGGGAAAACCCTTTCATGACGTCGAGTGTATGGAACACCATACCCACAAACCAAGGGAAAATGAATCGCCACGTAGTGAACAACGACTATGATATCGTTTCCCCTGGTTCTGAGATATACAGTCATACATTATTTACATTATTTACATTCGATGGATATTTGTCTTCATCTTGTTTGTTAAAAACAACGTTTTGTCTGATATACCCTCCAGCCTTCTTCAAGTGTCTTGGGGGAAATTTCGAACCTGGGTTCTCATTCGGAAGGTATTTTTTGATGTTATTATTATTATTATTATTAATATTATTATTATTATTATTATTCTATGTTTGACTTTTGCTTTACATTTGCACAAGTTGGCTCCAAGTATCACCCAGAGACCTCAAAAGACAACAAGTTGGAAGTTCATGCTGGTGTTATGCCTAGGGTGCCATATATTTGGTTTTGTACTTAGTGTTGTACTAGTGAATGCCTAAAAACCCATACGAAAATTGTTTGTTTTAAAACATGAGATTGTTGTTGTTGTTGTTGTTGTTATTATTATTATTATTATTATTATTATCATTATTATTATTATGATTATTATTTTATTATTATTATTATTATTATTATTATTATTATTATTATTATTATTATTGTTCAATAATCAAAGCCATAATTGAATCTGATTGTCATATGACTGTGCAAGCGATTGTAGAGAGGTTAAATGTATCACACACAACAATTGAAAATCACTTAAAATGTCTTGGACTCGTTAAGAAGCTCGATATTTGGGTTCTATATAAACTGAAAGAGATTCACTTAACACAACGAATTAAGGTTTGCGATATGCATCTCAAGCGCAATGAAATCAACCTTTTCTTGAAACGAATCATCAATTGTGATGAAAAATGGATTGTCTGCAATAGCATTAATCGAAAACGATCATGGCCCAAGCGTAATGAACCAGCACAAATGACATCGAAAGCTGAATTGCATCAAAAAAAGGACATGCTGTTAACTTGGTGTGTATTTTGAGCTGCTTCCAAGGAACCAAACGATCGATTCAGATGTTTACTGTCAACAACTAATGAAAGTGGAGGAAGCAATCAAAGAAAAATGGTCAGAACTGGCAAATCGTAAAGGAATCATGTTCCACCATGACAACGCTAGACCACACACGTCTAGCTCGTGAAAAATTATTGGACCTTGGTTGGGAAGTGATGTTACATCCACCATGTAGCCCTGACCTTGCACCATCAGATTACGATTTATTTCGAAGTTTTCAAAATTCTTTGAATGGTAAAGCTTTCCATAATGATGATGACCTGAATTCGCACTTGCTTCAGTTTTGGGCTGGTAAGGACCAGACGTTCGATGTGCGCAGAATCATGAAGTTGCCAGAAAGATGGCAAAAGATCATCGAGCAAACTGGAAAATATGGAATTGATTAAAGTTCATTCTTTGTATACTCTTTACTTGTTTCAGTCATTTGACTGGGGCCATGCTGGAGCACCGCCTTTAGTCGAGCAAATCGACCCCAGGACTTATTCTTTGTAAGCCTAGTACTTATTCTATCGGTCTCTTTTGCCGAACCGCTAAGTACGGGGATGTAAACACACCAGCATCGGTTTGTCAAGTGATGTTGGGGGACAAACACAGACAACAAAATATACACACACACACACCACACACACACACACGCACACACACACACACAAACATATATATATATATATATATATATATATATATATATACGACGGGCTTTGGTCGGACCGAGGCTCTAGTTGAAAACACTTGCGCAAGGTGCCACGCAGTGGGACTGAATCCGGAACCATGTGGTTGGTAAGCAAGCTACTTACCACACAGCCACTCCTACGTATGAGAAAAAAAACTTTTATTTTACACTAAAAAACTGAAATTACTTTCTTGCCAACCCAATACGTGTGTGTGTGTGTGTGCGTCTGGGTGACTACGAGCGTTTGGGAGTTTGGGAGTGTAAACGAGAGTAAATGAATATACCTTCTTTTTTTCCTAAATATTTAGAACTGATATCTGTTTTTGTCGTCGCAAATCAAAATATTTTTATTGCTGAAAGGCTAAAATCCAAACAGAAATGCACGTAACACAAACATCTCTTTCTTAATGGAAAAAAAACAACTCATCATTGATCCGCAATAAAGCAAATATTCTCTTTTTACTCGTCACACATCAAAAAGACATGAGAGCGAACGACTGGCAGACGATATTACATAATGTCGCGTTCCGGTAACGTCAACGAGATTTCTATTGTTTAAAATGCTTAGTCAACGAATTTTGTAATTTATGCTGTACAGGAAAATAAAATTGTTTTATTTCTTCATCTGACTGGGGATCTTTTCGGTTTGAACGGCAGTTTTTAACATAATTTCTAGCTAACCAAAAAAATTTTAACTTCGTATACTGGTAGATCCGTAGAATGTGTTTATAAAACATCTTTTTCTCTTGGCTTTATTGAAAAAATTCTATAGTTTGTAAGATATTTGTTGTTTTTTTTTCTTCAATTTCTGCAATTTCAACCAATCAATGCCGTCTATTGAGGTAAAAAAAAAACATTCTGTGCCGTATGAATATGTCCCTCGTTTAAGAAACAGATTGGGTTTATTTACATTTGTGAAGAAAAAAAGATACCCTTCCCCCCACCCCTAACACTAACCCTAAACCTAAAACAAATTGAAATGCAATAGATCGATACTAGGGTCATAACTTTGGGTGACAATTTCATATGACACCGCTAGAAAAAACTGCCGTTCAAACCGAAAAGATCCGCTTTTAGCTATTTCCCGCATTCGACTTAATTTCACCATGAAATAAAATATATATATAGTCTATTTTATATAACCTATTATTGAGTTCTATATACAACTGATTTTTTTTATACGTCGTGTTTTACCCTTCTTTCTTTACTCACACCATACACACACACACACACACACGAACATTCACACTTACACACACAAACACGTATGCGTGTATATACACATAAATGTATACATGCATTCATAGACACACACACAAAGACACACACGCAGACACACACACACACAAAGACACACACACACAAAGACACACACACAAAGACACACACACAGACACACACATACACACAAAGACACACACACAGACAGACACACACACAAAGACACACACACACAAAGACACACACACAAAGACACACACACAGACACACACATACACACAAAGACACACACACAGACAGACACACACACAAAGACACACACACACAAAGACACACACACAAAGACACACACACAGACACACACATACACACAAAGACACACACACAGACAGACACACAAAGACACACACACGCAAAGACACACACACACAAAGACACTCACCCACATATCTGTGTGTGTATATGTGTACGTGTTCATCCATACTATTGTTTGTAAATATATGTATATATACGTATATAAACATGCATATATATGTGTGTGTGTGTATGTGTGTGTGTGTGTGTGTGTGTGTGTGTGTGTGTGTGTGTGTGTGTGTGTGTGTACTCAGAGGCACACACACACTCATACGTTTGTAGGTATGTGTAATAATATATGCTTTGATAAGTATGTCAAAGAAGGAAAAAGGGAGAGAAGAAGAAGAAAGGAAGAAAGGAGGAAAAGAGCGGGGGAAAGGAAAGTAAGAGAGAGGTTGAGTGAGAGAGAGAGGAAGGGGGAGCAAAGGAGACAGTGATTAAGCGGTTGTGGCTGTTTATTTTCTCCGTTCCTCCATTGAGGGCGAGAGCTGGAGAATACTTTGTTGTCTGACTTGTGGCTTTCCTGCTTTCTTTGTTTGAATTCACACACACTTACACACACACACATACACTTATACACACTTACACACACACACACACAAACATAAACACCTGCTCTCGCGTGATCATAAAATTACACGCTCTCACACGAGCAGGTGCATATCTGTGTTGGTGTAAGTGTGTGTGTGTATGTGTGTACTGACATACGCACACCCAACATATTCGTATACATACATGTATGTGTGTATGTGCATATGTATATGTATGTATATACATAATTACATTCTTTTGTATATATATATATATGTGTGTGTGTGTGTGTGTATGTATGTATGTATGTATGTATGTATGTATGTATGTATGTATATACACATACATATATATATGTATATATATATATACATATACACACACACACACAAACATATATATAATCTTTTACTCTTTTATTCGTTTCAGCCATGCGACTGTGGTCACACAAATATATATATATATTTATATATAATATATATATATATAATATATATAATATATATATATATATATATATATATATATATATATATATATATATATTATATATATATATATATATATATATTTACATATATATATATACATATATATATATATATATACGCATACACATATGTGTATGTATGTATCTATCTATGTATCTATGTATGTATGCATATGTATGTATGTATGTATGTATGTATGTATGTATGTATGTATGTATGTATGTACGCATGCATGCATGAATGCATGTACGTACGCAAGTGTGTGCTGACACATAATATATGTTCGCTATAAAGGCGATAGCTAAGATTTTATCAACAAATTGAGTTTGAACTAAACGATGAACAATGAACCAAGTGACGGCAAACGTAACCCCGACATCCATTGCGTAACAGCTAAACAAAGTGCTTCTATTTAGCAACAAAGCCAGAGGGAAGTTGCCTCCGGGGAGTGGCCCGCAAGCTTTATACACATGCTGTAGACTCTGATATATGTAATAATGATATAATTGGTTGAAAAAAATCTTCTATTAACTGATGTTATCCAAGAAGGTAAGGACTCCCACTAGGTTTGTTTAAAAATCTAAAAACAAGGGAGTTAACTAAAATATTAGTAGCTAATTAAAGTCTTTGGATCTTTTCGGTTTGAACGGCAGTTTTTAAAAAAATAATTTCTAGTTAACTAAACACTTTTAAACTTCGTATACTGGTAGAATGTGTTTATAAAACATCTTTTTCTCTTGGCTTTATTGAGAAAATTCTATAGTTTGTAAGATATTTGTTGTTTTTTTTTCTTCAATTTCTGCAATTTCAACCAATCAATGACGTCTATTGAGGTGAAAACATTCTGTGCCGTATGAATATGTCCCTCGTTTAAGAAACAGATTGGGTTTATTTACATTTGTGAAGGAAAAAAACACCCTTCCTCCCACCCCTAACCCTAACCCTAACCCTAACTAACCCTAAACCTAAAACGGTTGTAATTATGGGTGACAATTTCATATGACACCGCTAGAAAAAACTGCTATTCAAACGGAAAAGATCCAAGTTTTTGCAAAATGTAGACAATGCGGTTGGGACCCATTCGCCTGTGTATTTTTTTGCTCAACTATAGTATTGACTAGCCGTATAACCCGGTGTTGCCCGGGATAAAGTTAGGATTTTTAAGCTAATCAAGCGCTTCGTTTCAAACGAAACTAAGTAACACTGACATCAAATTTGAGCGAAATCCGTTGAAATTGGTAAACGTTTGGCTGAAAATGGGTTGCAGACAATTTGATAAGGAAATCCCATAAAGAATCGGTTTATAGATTTTTCCACTCATTGATTGATTTCTTTTCTTTTTTTTTCTTTTTTTTTTTTTTGAGAACTTAAAGCATTCAAAGATCCCATGAGTCCTAAGTAATGCGGGCATCAAGTTTGAATAAAATACTTCAAAATTGGTAAAAGTCAATGTTGAAAATGGGTTGTAGCCAATCTTAGGAAATCTTATAAGGAATCGGTTTATCGATGTTTCATCCTGATTGAATGGACAACCCCATAAGGAATAAGTTTATTGATTTTTCACTCGATATGGGACTTAACCGAACACAACATTGCTGATTCAAAAAATCTATATTTATACATTAAAGTTGGTTTTCACACCCAACCTAGTTCTGCAGAATCTGTGTCGCGAAGGGAACGCATGGGTTTTGCTCTTTCGATATAAAGTATCTTATTTCTTTACTGCCCACAAGGGGCTACACACAGAGGGAACAAACAAGGACAGTCAAACGGATTAAGTCGATTACATCGACCCCAGTGTGTAACTGGTACTTATTTAATCAACCCCGAGAGGATGAAAGGCAAAGTTGACCTCGGCGGAATCTGAACTCAGAACGTAACGGCAGACGAAATACCTATTTCTTTACTACCCACAAGGGGCTAAACACGCCGCCTTTAGATATAAACTATCTGGGGAGTAGAGTTAATCTGTTGCCTAGTACGGCACCACCAAATATTCTTGGATGTTCTTCACGGGATCCGTTTTGCTGCATGCATTCAGGTAAGATCTCCCTCTTCAGGGAACCTTTCTTCTTTTTAATCAAATTCGGAGGCAGTAGTAAGGTTGTGGACGTTGCTTTTCCCTCTTGACTAATCGATAAATTAAAAAACAGGGCCAACGCAAGCCATCGTTAGTAGTCGCGGCCGGCACAAACCTTAAATGAATCGTACCAACTTCCGTTTTTCTTTTCTTTACCATTTACTTGGTCTTCTTCTTAATATTTTTCGTCCATGTTGGGCGGCGAGCACGTCGGGCGAAATGCTTAGAGGTTTTTCATCCGTTTTCACGTGCGCAGTTCAAACTTCACCGAGACCGATAGAATAAGGCGGCCTGCTGGCAGAAACGTTAGCACACCGGGCGAAATGCGTAGCCGTATTTCGTCTGCCGCTACGTTCAAATCCCGCCGAGGTCGACTTTGCCTTTCATCCTTTCGGGGTCGATTAAATAAGTACCAGTTACGCACTGGGGTCGGTGTAATTGACTTAATCCCTTTGTTTGTCCCCTCTATGCTTAGTCCCTTGTGAGCAATAAAGAAATAAGAATAAGTACCAGTTGAGTACCTGGGTCGATGTAATCGACTTATCCCCTCCCTGAAATTGCTGGCTTTGTGTGAAAAATTTGAAAGCAGTATTTTTTGTTTACATAACATAATCTAGAATTATGTTATCCGATGTGTCTTTGGAAGTATTTTGAGCATTTTCAGAGAAATTGAGCTGGTATTTCTAACAAGTCGGGTGGTCCCATAAGTGTTCCTTCTACTTTAATAATGAATGTAGATGATGTTAAGTGGATTTAACAAAGAACAGATACAACGTCACGGAATTTAACTGACCACCAGTTTTACTTCTCAGATTTCCTCGATCGTCTCAAACAACAAGTTTATTTATTCAGTTACATATTTTTATTTTAACCAAACATTGTCGATCGATCTTGGAGGAATCGCTCCACGACATATTCTGTATTTGACAAAAGATAAGGTAATCATGGCTGCCACGCTTTTGACCATATGATCAACTGGATGAGATATGTCATAGATTCGGACATCCTCTTCCTCCTCCTCCTCTTCTTCTCCTCCTCTTCTCCCCTTCTCCTCCTCTTCCTCTTCCCCTCTTCTCCTCCTCTTCTCCCCTTCTCCTCCTCTTCCTCTTCCCCTCTTCTCCTCCTCTTCTCCCCCTCCTCCTCTTCTCCCCCTCCTCCCCTTCTTCTTCTTCCTCCCCCTCTTCCTCCTCCTCCACATCATCATCATCAGCAGCAGCAGCAGCCGTTCAAGAATTTGGGCCTGGAGATCTCCATTTCCAGCGACTTCGAGGGCCACCTCCCTGTGGTGTCGGGCGTCAACGAAGAGCCGTCGACCAAAGTTCGAACAAGACGACAAAAGTTTTTTATTCCCACCCCATCAAGGTCTGGGGTCTCCCACCCCTAAGCCCTAGACCGTCACCTAATCACCATTACTCGTCATGTTGCTTAACAACAACAACAATAACAGCATCAGCACAACAGCAACAAAAATAAGGTAGCATATGACTATCCACTTCTATACTGCAGCTGCTGCTACTGCTGCTGCTACTACTACTACTACTACTACTACTACTACTACTACTACTACTACTACTACTACTTCTACTACAACTACCCATTATAGTACTACAACTTTATAATAATCATAAGCATAATAACAATAAATGCCTTGATGCAGTACCAGGCAGTGGCTCTCATGGCTTCTGACCTCAGTGGAGGTGTTATCATGTACATGTTTTGTCTTCGTATAAAAGATGGGCTACAGCAAATATTCTGCTCAGTATCACAGATTTGCTTGTCAGCTGCTTGTCCTTAACCAGTGGAGCATGTCTCTAAGTGGTTGACAATATGTGCAACTCTGATCAGGAGTAGTCGTGGAGCATCATAGTCATGTGTTGAGAGGAATTATTTGGGATTTGAATAATTCGCCCCTGGAAATATGGGTGTGTCGATCATTATCCTTAAACAACCCTTATTCGGGGACCTTTTGAGCTGGATGGGCTACTTGACCTGAAGAAAATTCTAACTGGACCCCACCTGCAAGGTCATTCGCTGTTTATCTTGATATGAGATCACTATGTTGCGCACATAAGGTTGTAATGCATGTACCTGGTGTACCTTTATCAGATGGGTAGTCATGATGGGTATATTGGGCTTCGGATATCTTACCCCAGTATCACTTTGATGGCATGCGTTGCTCTCTCACTCAATAATAATAATAATAATAATAATAATAATAATAATAATAATAATAATAATTTTCTTCATGTTGAATAACCCATCCCGCTCAAAAGGTCCCCGAATAAGAGTTGTTTAAGAATGTTGAACAAAACACCCTTGTTTCCAGAGGTGAATTTCTGAAACTCCAAAGAATTCCTCTCAACACATGATTATGATTTCCAGTTGCCTTAAGAAGTCTTGAAGTTTCAATGGGATTTAGCCCAACGCTCAGATCACCACTGGTATCCCTTTTACATTACCCTCTCGCATTCCACACAGTCTTGCCTGTTCCACTTTCAATCCGGAGTACTTGGTGAAATTTTCAACCTCTTTACTCACAACATTCATGTCATTTAGTATGGCTACATGAATGATCTGACAGTATTTGTCTCCCTTATTCAATATGAAAATATCCTGGTGTTCGATTACACGATCTGTCTGAAAATCATAGTCCCAGAGTATCGTTACTTTTCCATACATGCTCATACCAGTTCTCTGTTACTTCATATTCGTATTTCCGGCATAAGAGCCATTGAAAATACACACACACTTTATCGTGGCGGCGCTATTTTCTTTTTGTGCAAGGCTCTCACATCCACTTACCAAGTGGGTCACATTTTCCCCACACTCTTTTCATAGAGTCTGCATTTCTGGGTGTCAGAAGTTTTATAGATGCTATACCTCACTGAATTGGTAGCGAGAACCTGGTCCTGTGAAGCAGTGATCAGGCTTTCGGTGGTATGCTTCAAATCACCTCGCTCAAGCCATGCCCACGATGCTGTATTGTCCTTAACGTCCAGTGTATTCCTTTTACACTCTTCATGCATTCTCATTTCAAGAAGGTCTTCTTTTCTCTTCCCCTCAGCTCTTTGGTTAAACTCTTCCTTGCCCATAATTTCACCCATATCGTTCGCGGCATATTGCAACAGGTCTTCATCACTATCTATCAAATACTCAGCAAGCGTTCTCCTTTCACTTCTTATACAATGGTCTATACTAATTAGTCCTCTGCTACCATTCTTTCTTTTCATATACATTCTGTTTACGTTGGCTTTAGGGTGTAGCGCTCCTTGCAGCGTCATCAACTTTCTCGTCCTCCTAACAAGTGTTGATATTTCCTCCTTAGTCCATTTGAGGACGGACGCACTATATCTGACCACCACAACTGCCCAGATATTCATTGCTGTTATCAGATTTTTGGCATTCAGACTAGATTTCAACACCATCTTCACCATTTTTTGATGCGCCTCGCTGACCTTGACTTTCTTTTCTCTGTGTAGAATGTCATCCAGCTCCAAAACAAGGACAGTCAAACGGATTAAGTCGATTACATCGACCCCAGTGTGTAACTGGTACTTATTTAATCAACCCCGAGAGGATGAAAGGCAAAGTTGACCTCGGCGGAATCTGAACTCAGAACGTAATGGCAGACGAAATACATATTTCTTTACAACCCACAAGGGGCTAAACAAGCCGCCTTTAGATATAAAGTATCTGGGAAGTAGAGTTAATCTGTTGCCTAGTACAGCACCACCAAATGTTCTTGGATGTTCTTTACGGGATCCGCTTGGTGCATGCATTCAGGTCAGATCTCCCTCTTCGGGGAACCTTTCTTCTTGTTAATCAGATCCGGAGGCAGTAGTAATGTTGTGGACGTTGCTTTTCCCTCTTGACTAATCGATAAATTAAAGTACAGGGCCAACGCAAGCCATCATTAGTAGTCGCGGCCGGCACTAACCTTAGTCGAATCGTACCAACTTGCGTTTTTTCTTTTCTTTACCATTTATTTGGTCTTCTTCTCAATATTTTTCGTTCATATTGGGCGGCGAGCTGGCAGAATCGTTAACACGTCGGGCGAAATGCTTAGAGGTTTTTCATCCGTCTTCACGTGCGCAGTTCAAACTCCACCGAGAACGATAGAATAAGGCGGCGAGCTGGCAGAAACGTTAGCACGCCAGGCGAAATGCGTAGCCGCATTTCGTCTGCCGCTACGTTCTGAGTTCAAATCCCGCCGAGGTCAACTTTGTCTTTCATCCTTTCGGGGTCGATTAAATAAGTACCAGTTACGCACTGGGGTCGATATAATCGACTTAATCCCTATGTCTGTCCTTGTTTGTCCTCCCTGTGTTTAGCCCCTTGTGGGTAGTAAAGGAATAGGTATTTCGTCTGCCGTTATGTTCTGAGTTCAAATTCCGCCGAGGTCGACTTTGCCTTTCATCCTTTCGGGGTCGATTAAATAAGTACCAGTTACGCACTGGGGTCGATGTAATCGACTTAATCCCTTTGTTTGTCCTTGTTTGTCCTCTCTGTGCTTAGCCCCTTGTGAGCAATAAAGAAATAAGAATAAGTACCAGTTGAGTACCTGGGTCGATGTAATCGACTTATCCCCTCCCTGAAATTGCTGGCTTTGTGTGAAAAATTTGAAAGCAGTATTTTTTGTTTACATAACATAGTCTAGAATTATGTTATCCGATGTGTCTTTGGAAGTATTTTGAGCATTTTCAGAGAAATTGAGCTGGTATTTCTAACAAGTCGAGTGGTCCCATAAGTGTTCCTTCTACTTTAATAACGAATGTAGATGATGTTAAGTGGATTTAACTGGAAAAATGAGAAAAAGAACGACCGAGGGAAGAAATGTAAAATACGGAAGAACGGGTCTGATGCAGTAATAGAGCAGTTAAAACAGAGGATCTTAGCAAAAAGCCAGAAGATTTCTGAACAGAAATAAGCAGTTCGAAGAGAACGGATTGTTTAAAAATAACCCGAAGCAATTCTTCCGAACGTTAGAAGGAGACGATGGGGAAAATGATGCGCCTGATGCAAATCAAGCCAAGGAGTTCTGCATAAAAGGGATGCAATGTGGATAGGAACTATCAAGACAGAATTACAGGGAGGAAAGAAACAAAGGAATATTGTCATAAGCACGGGTGATGTGAAAGAACAAGTGGGTAAAGTGCCTAACTGGAAAGCCCCCGGACCAGATGGGATTCATGGTTTCTGGCTGCATGAAAGACTAGTAGCCCAATTGAATGAGTGTGTCCAGAAAGGTACAGACCCCGCGTGGGTGGTGACTGGGAGGACAACACTTATAATGAAAGATAGAAGAAAGGGGAATATTGTGGGAATCTACCGTCTCATACCATGCCTACGCATAATCTGGGAGATACTAATTGGAATATGTGCGGCAATGACATACACTTTCCTGGAACAGGAAGAAATACTACCAAGGGAACAACAAGGATGTAGGAAGAGTTCTCAGGATACCAAGAATCACCTGGTCATCGATAAAACAGTTTTGAGGCATTGTGAAAAACATCACACAAACATGTTTATGGCTTGGATTGACTTTAAGAAGGCATATGATATGATGCCTCATTCTTGGATGCCTGCAGATGTTTGGTGTTGCTGACATCACAAATTCTCTGATGCATAGCATGTCTGAGTGGAAAACCAAATTGTACTCAATGTATTCCTTGGAGAAGTTAATATTAAAAGGGGAATCTTCCAAGGTGACTCATTTTCTCCGTTACTATTTGCAATTGAATTATTATTATCATTGTTGTTGTTGTTGTTGTTGTTGTTGTTGTTGTTGTTGTTGTTGTTATTGTTTTGAGTGAGAGAGCAGTGCATGTCATCAAAGTAACACTGGGGTATAAATATACGAAGCTCAGTAAGCCTATCATGACAACCCATCCGATAAGGGCACACCAGGCACATGCACCACAATCATATGTGCGTGACAGGTTGATCTTATTTCAAGATAAACAGCACATGGCCTTGCAGGTGGGGCTCAGTTTGAATTTTCTTCAGGTCGAGTAGTCCTTCCCACTCAAAACATACCTGAATAAGCTTTGCTTAAAGATGATGAACGAAACAGGCATGTTTCCAGAGGTGAATTATTCAAACCCCAAAGAATTCCTCTCAACACATGGTCATGCTGCTTCCTCACTTCTTCTGCTCTTGATCAGAGATGCAAATATTGTCAGGCCCCAAGGGACATGCTCAACTGGTTAAGGTCAAACAATAGAAAGCAAATTTGTGGTATTGAGCAGAATACTTGCTGTAGCCCATGTTTTATACCAAGACAAAACATGTACACGATAACACTTCCAATCAGTTAAGGTCAGAAGCCATGAATGCCAGGGCCTGGTACTGCATCAGAGCGTTTGTTGTTGTTGCTCTGGTAGATTTTGTGAGAGAGGACAGCAGCCTGCGTCAGAGGTCTTTCAGGGTCTCTTTCCGTACATTATAAGCTTTGATACTTGTCTGTTAATTATTGTGGGAGATATTCAGCATCCAAGTACTGTCTCCAGCAGTGCAGTTTTTTGGGCTGGCTCTGCTCTCATGTGAATTCCGATTTCTCTGACATATTTCTCGAACTTGTTTGTTAGTGTTCCTACAACTACTGGAATCACAGACACTCTCCTCATAGTCCACATTCTTGCAATTTCGTCTTTTAGTAGTCCGTACTTCTCAATCTTTTCTAGTTCTTTGTCACTTATGCTTGCATCTCCAAGTATTGCAATATCTATAATCTTGGTTTCCTTTTTTCCTTTATCTACCACAACAGCATCTGGTCTCCGAGCATCGATTAGGGAGTCACAACGGATTGCAACATTCCACAGTATCTTATATTCATTGTTCTCAGTTACTCCTTCTGCTTCATGTTCGTACCATTTCCGTGCTCTGTCCAGGCCGTAGTTTTCACATAGCTTCCAGTGGACAAACTTATCCACATTACCGTGCCTCCTTTTGAAGTGCTTTTGGTCCAGCTTGCTACACTCACTAACAATATACGAGATTCTTTCACTTTTGCTGTCACACATCCTACAAAAGGGCGATTCGCTGCTCTTTATCTATTTGGAAATTGGTGTAATTAGTTCTCAGAGATTGTTCCTGGGCACTGCATATCAATGCCTCAGTACATCCTTTCATTATTATTATTATCATTACTATTATTATTATTATTATTATTATTATTATTATTATTATTATTATTATTATTATTATTATTATTATTATTATTATTATTATTATTATTATTATTATTATTATTATTATTATTATTATTATTATGCAGTACCAATGCCCTGATGCAGTAAAATGCCCTGATGCAGTACCAGGCAGTGGCTCTCATGGTTTCTGATCTTAACTGATTTGAAGTGTTATCATGTACATTGTTTTGTCTTGGTATAAAAGATGGGCTACAGCAAATATTCTGCTCAATACCACAGATTTGCTTGTCAGTTGTTTGACCTTAACCAGTTGAGCATGTCCCTTAGTGGCTGACGATATGTGCATCTCTGATCACGAGCAGAAGTAGTGGGGGAGCATCATAGCCATGTGTTGAGAGGGATTCTTTGGGGTTTGAATGATTCACCTCTGGAAACATGGGTGGTTCGTTCAACATCCTTAAACAACCCTTATTCGGGGACCTTTTGAGCGGGATGGGCTACTCAACCTGAAGAAAATTCTAACTAGGCCCCACCTGCTAGGTCATGTGCTGTTTATCTTGATATGAGATCACCATGTCGCGCACATATGGTTGTGATGCATGTGCCTGGTGTACCCTTATCAGACGGGTAGTCATGATGGGTATATTGGGCTTCATATATTTTACCCCAGTGTCACTTTGATGGCATGAACTGCTCTCTCACTCAATAATAATAATAATAATAATAATAATAATAATAATAATAATAATAATAATAACCATAATTTTCGGTTTAAAAAAAAAAAAAAACTTTTTTTTTTTTTTTTTTAGACATTCATTAGTACAACATCCCCACCCCCCAAATATATGGCACACTAGGCATAACAACAACATGAACTTCCAACCCTGTTGTCTCTTGAGGTCTCTGGGTGAGACTTGGAGCCAACTTGTACAAATATAAAGCAAAAGTCAAACATAATAATAATAATAATAATAATAATAATAATAATAATAATAATAATAATAATAATAATAATAATAGTAATAATAATAATCGATTCTTTTTATTGGCCACAAGGGCTGACAAACATGATTGGAAAACATAAAGGGACAAAACAGGACGAAAGTTTACAAAAGGTTTTGTCCGTTTTTCGTAATAATGAACTGCCTCGTCGAAGAGTGATGGTGTGTCTATATTAGATGTTGTTGTTCTTGTCGTTGCTGTTGCTTTTGCTTGTTGTTGTTGTTTTATTCTAGTCTACAATTTTGCTTTCAGTACTTCTACATATCCACAGATTTCATGTTTTTTTTTCCTGTTGCTTTTGCGAGCCCTTCTCCTTCTCCTCTACTACCTCCTCTCATCCTCTCATCCTCTCATCCTCATCCTTATCATCATCGTCGTCGTCATCATCATCATCATCGTCGTCGTCATCATCATCATCATCGTCGTAGTCATCATCATCATCATCATCATCATCATCATCGTCGTCGTCAACATCGTCTTCATCATCATCATCGTTATCATTCTCTTTCTCTTGACTATTACTACTTACACTGCATAAAGGACCTGATGCTCCTACCACGACGACGACGACCACCACCACCACCACCACCACTACTACTATTACTACTACCACTACCACCATTACTACTACTACTACTACTACTATTACTACTACCACTACCACCATACTACTACTACTACTACTACTATTACTACTACTACTGCATGGAGCACAGGACGATGCAAGCTATCACCAGTAGTCACAGCTGGCACAAATCTTAGTCGACTCGCACCGTCTTGCGCTTTTTTCTTTTTATTCTTCTTTTCTTACCATTTTATTTGCTTTACTTTTTGATATGTTTTTTGTTTATGTGTTTTTTTTTCGATGTGGGAGAGGATTGCAGTAACGGTTACCGAATTGAAAAGATTAGGGAGAATAGAAAGAGAGAGAGAAGGTGAGTGAAGGGCGGAATTGGAGAGATAGAGAGAGACAGAGAGAGAGAGTGAGGAGGAGGAGGAGGAGGAGGAAAGCGAGTGAGCTAGAAGAGAGAGAGGAGGAGAGAGAGAGCTAGAGTAGAGAGAAAGCTGGAACAGGGAGAGGGAGAGAGAGAGAGAGTAGAGAGAAAGCTGGAACAGAGAGAGAGAGAGAGCTAGAACAGAGATAGAAAGCTAGAAAGTGACAGAGAGAGAGGGAGAGAGAGAGAGAGATAGAAAGCTAGAACAGTAACACAGAGAGAGAGAGAGAGAAAGAAAGCTAGAACAGTAACAGAGAGAGAGAGAAAGAAAGCTAGAACAGTAACAGAGAGAGAGAGAGAGAGAGAGAGAGAGTGAGATAGAAAGCTAGAACAGTGACAGAGAGAGTGAGAAAGAGAGAGCTAGAAATGAGACAAAGACAGACAGCTAGAACAGAGAGGAGGGAGAGAGAGATATATATATATATAGAGAGAGAGAGCTAGAAGAGAGAGGAATCGAAAAGAAAGCAGTGCAGTGGGAATAAAGAGGGAAAGAGGTAGGGGTTAGGCGGGTTTCGGTGTCACTCAATACTCTCGGCTGCCATTCGCTGTCTCTATTTCCCCCACATGTAAAAGCTGTCTTGAAGCCCTCAGCGCAGCAACAGAGGGGAGGCATGGGAGGAGGCATGGAGCCGGTGTAGGTGCAGGGGACGCGGATAGGTTTCAGTTCGCTTTCTCTCTCACTTTCATTCGGTTTTGAAAATAGAAAAGTTTAAAAGACAAAAAACAAAAAAAGATTAAAACAGGACACAAATATTGATACATAATACATACAATATATACACCCGTATGTGTACACATACT
>NC_043009.1:11957658-12050158 GCF_006345805.1 Octopus sinensis | reverse complement strand
GCTCGAAGCTGTCAAGAGATGGATCATGGACAAAAGCAGCATAGATAAGAACGAAAATACAGTTCTCACTAATAAGAGTAATCTCATAGCACAGGAAAGGAGTAGTGGTAATTTACTTGATGAGAGACATATAGATGATCTAAAAGAAGACGATAAACCTAATAGCGACATGACAGATGAACAAAAGGCCATCTACGACAGAATAAAGGTAAGACTACAGGAGAATGATAGCAACATTATTTGCAACCTTAAAAAGGTTGATAGATGGAAATTGAACCAAGAAACGAAAAATGTCAATGAAATTCTGAAATACATCAGAACAAACATCATAGAAACAAATAATTTGATCAAGGCAGCAAGTATTGTTGTAGCAGAAAATGTGGGTGTTGATGTCAAGAAAAAGAAACACAATGGGAGTGACAAAATAAAAGATCCATGGTGGAAAAGAAGAATCCAGGCAGGGTTAGACATGCTCTCGAAGGAAATCTCTGTGTTAGACCGGAAAGAGAAAGGGGAGCTTAAAAGCGAACAAAAATACAGGGCTCTGAAAAGGAAATATAATATTGAAAGAAAGGGCCTGTAAGTAGTAGTAGAGGAATAGAAGCAGCGCCTCGTTTCAAAGAAAGCAAAGATGGTGAGATACAACCAAAGAATGAAGGGTTGCCACCAGAATAGGGGTGTACAGATGAAAAGTTGATACCAGATAACATTAAAAGTCAAAGGTTTTGAAGTGACTTCTGGAGCAAAGACAAGGAGCATAAGAAGGATGCTGAATGGTTGCAAGACCTGAAACAAACAGTAGTCTGTCCAAAACAGAGAGAACTAGTCATTTCAGTTAGGGAAGTGAAGGAATTCAGCAAAAAAATGAGCAACTGGAAGGCCCGGGACCAGGTAGTGTTCAAGGCTACTGGATCAAAAGATTTGGTAAATATCATGCACGAATACCTGCGCAACTCAACACCTTGTTAAATTCCGACCAAGCAACACCAGAGTGGTTGACATTGCTGTGCCTAAAAAACATCGAAAAAGGCAATACGGTAGACAATTACAGGCTGATACCTGTTTGCCACTTATGTGGAAGTTATTGACTGGAATACTCGCAGAGTCAATGTACGAACATCTAGAAAAAAATGGAGTCCTGCCACACGAGCAGAAGGGTTGCAAGCGTTAGTGCACAACTCCTGATAGATAAAACTGTACTCAGAGACTGCAAGAGGAGGAAAAGTAACTTAGCCATGTCATGGATTGACTATCGTAAAGCGTACGATATGATCCCACATTCTTGGATTATGGTGTGCATGAACCTGTTTGGGATTGCATCGAATGTTGAGCGATTGCTTGGAAAAAGTATGGCGAATTGGAGGACGGACCTGACAGCATACGGAAGAAGTTTAGGGACAGTAGAAATTAGGAGGAGCATCTTCCAAGGGGACTGCCTATCCCCACTGATCTTTGTACTGCGCTTAATACCACTGACACTGATTCTGAAGAAAGCAATAGCTGGTTATGTATTCAAAAGCCGCCAACAAAGTCAACCATTTGTTATTCATGGATGACCTCAAACTTTATGGTAAAGATAAAACCTAAGTCAGCTCCCTCGTTGATACAGTTGATATCAGAATGGAGTTCGGATTGAGAAAGTGTGGTGTGTTAGTATTGAAATGTATGGACGGACTAACGATACCGTCAGGGGAGGTTATGAAAGAGATAGAAGAGACGGGCTATAAGTATTTGGGGATATTGGAAATGGGTAAATTGATGGAGAAAGAAATGACAGAAAAATTTAAGGTTGAGTACTTGCGCAGACTGAGACTGATCCCTAAGTCGAAATTAAACGGACGTAATAAGATCGAAGCTGTCAACACCTGGGCGGTTTCACTCCTTCGATATGGAGCAGGGGTAATCGCATGGACAATAGACGAACTAAACAGCTTAGACAGAAAGACAAGGAAGTTACTAACTAGATATGGGTCACTCCACCCAAAAAGTGACACAGACAGACTGTTTGTACCAAGAAAAAGAGGGGGAAGAGGACTTATTGGATACGAACATATTTTGGATAATTCACCTTTGGAAACATGGGTGGTTCGTTCAACATCCTTACACAATCTTTATTCAGGGACCTTTTGGGCGGGATGGGCTACTCGACCAGAAGAAAATTCTAACCTGCAAGGTCATGTGCTGTTTATCTTGATATGAGATCACCATGTCGTGCACATATGGTTGTGATGCATGCGCCTGGTGTACCCTAATCAGACGAGTAGTCATGATGGGTATACTGGGCTTCATATATTTCACCCCAGTGTCACTTTGATGGCATGCACTACTCTCTCACTCACTAATAATAATAATAATAATAATACTAATAATAATAATAATAATAATAATAATAATAATAAAGTGTTATCATGTACATTGTTTTGTCTTGGTATAAAAGATGGGCTACAGCAAATATTCTGCTCAATACCACAGATTTGCTTGTCAGTTGTTGACCTTAACCAGTTGAGCATGTCCCTTAGTGGCTGACGATATGTGCATCTCTGATCACGAGCAGAAGTAGTGGGGGAGCATCATAGCCATGTGTTGAGAAGGATTCTTTGGGGTTGAATAATTCACCTCTGGAAACATGGGTGTTTCGTTCAACGTCCTTAAACAACCCTTATTCAGGGACCTTTTGAGCGGGATGGGTTACTCGATCTGAAGAAAATTCTAACTGGGCTCCACCTGCAAGGTCATGTGCTGTTTATCTTGATATGAGATCACCATGTCGCGCACATATGGTTGTGATGCATGTGCCTGGTGTACCCTTATCAGACGGGTAGTCATGATGGGTATACTGGGCTTCGTATATTTTACCCCAGTGTCACTTTGATGGCATGCTCTGCTCGCTCACTCAATAATAAGATAATAATAATAATGATGATGATGATGATGATGATGATGATAATAATAATAATAATAATAATAATAATAATAATAATAATAATAATAATAATAATATAATAATCATAATAATAATAATAATAATAATGATAATGATAATAATGATGATGATGATGATGATGATGATGATGATGATGATGATGATGAAAATATTAAAATACGTTGCTCAGTGGTGTAGGTGTTGCACTCACGAACGCTAGATCGTGAGTTCGATTTCCGGGCCGTGCGGCGTGTTGTGTTCTTGAGCAAAAACACGTCATTTTACTTTGTCCTGCGATCATTTCGACATCTGACAAGTTGTACTCTTGAACCCCCGATAGGAAATGTTTTATTTTGACGGCAGGAGTGAAGCGGATGTACTGCACAGATATTTGATGGCTCTAAGCGAATAACACTGTGCAAACCGTTCAGCAAAACCTGAAAACTCATACGTCATCTTCGACGGGAGAGTCCATTACACATGCGTGTGAATGTGCATATGTGTGCATTGTTGAGTGCAACGGATGTCTAATAGCTTCACACGACTGAGAAATCTCAAGGCAATGAAAGAAGTGCAGTAAAGCTTGGCGATATACACCTGCCTTTCTGTTAAATAATAAAAGAACAGTAATAATAGAAGGGTTAATGTAGTTTGGTGTATTGTTTAGTAAGCAATAAAGAAATGTTATACTTTGATTTATAGCCATTATATTTTATGATACTTTTCAGACACTATAATATACGCGTGCTTGAGATGTAGGCTTTATAGAAACAGGTTCCAAAAGGCGGCGAGCTAGCAAAAATGTTAGCACGCCGGGCGAAATGCTTAGCGGTATTTCGTCTGTCGCTACGTTCTGAATTCAAATTCCGCCGAGGTCAACTTTGCCTTTCATCCTTTCGAGGTCGATTAAATAAGTACCAGTTACGCACTGGGGTCGATATAATCGACTTAATCAGTTTGTCTATATATATCTTACTATATACATACGTAGTAAAATCCTCTTCAAGATACTCCCTTCCTCTCGTAAATTTAGCTGCCCACTTTTCCCTTTGTAGATAAAGCTGGAGCGCCACCCCCTAATGTAATAACCATGCCAGCATGAATGTTTGCGGGAGTAAACCCCTTTTTCTTGAGGTCCTTGATAATATGACGGTGCCAAATTTTGTCCATTTTCAAAAGAAGTCACTACTAGTTACTTTCGAAGTGCTCTTTGAACACGGATTCGTCAGCTTACCTGGAAAGAGACAATGCAACTATCAATAGGAGTTGGAATTGATGTATCCAATATTTCACAGCTCTAGCACCTCTACTTCATAATTAGCCTATGTAATTTTCGGTCTATCATCACATGTGAATACAGAATATGTACATGCCAATGAACATGTGTATGTATGTGCATGTGTGTGTGTGTTCGTGTGTAGAAGTGTTTGTGTGTACGTAAGTGTTTTTGCTTGTATATGTGTATAGACTTCCATCATTTTAAATCAATCCGTAATGTCTTTTGCTTTCAATTTTAATCTATGTCTATAAAACAGTCCTTGGACGTAAATTGTATACACATTTGGCTTTGACGGTTAATGGCGGCCAAACGGAGGCTAGGATCGAGCTGGAAATTGGCAGGGATACTAAATGCGTGGTGTGGATGAGAACCGCGATGGTTAAAATTCGTAAGCTATAAAGATGTGGTTGCTATGGCAAAAAGAGTGATTTTTTTATCAATTCAAGGGGGGCCCAGAGCCCCTCTAGGTTTGTGCGATTGGCTTTTAATGCCCAGCGGCATGCACTGCAGGCTGTTGTGCTTAATAAACATACATTTTGTCGCGAAATTCCGGCTACTAGGAAACGAGTTTTCATTGTGAAAAAACGAGTGCTTTTTGCCCCCATTTTTTTTTTTTAATTCCTCATCTTTAAAATGCGGCCCGAGTAGACCCGAATGAAATCGGGTTATAATACTAGTTTGAAATATGCAGTTCCATTCTGATACAAATGCTTGCTACTCCAGCAAGTGAAATTATAATTTTTTCCACTTTCCCTTTCTTAGATTTAACGTCTTGGACTGTCACTCGTTCCCTCTTCATCTGTGCTTTCGCTGTTCCTCTACAAAACCTGACCGTAAACAACAAATGCATTTTACTATGCGATGCTCGCACACACACACACACACAAACACACACACTCACACACATGCGTATATATGCATACATATATACATACACATCTATATATATACATATATACATGTACACACATACACACAACGCGCGCGCACACACACACACACAAACACACACACTCACACACATGCGTATATATACATACACATCTATCTATATATATATATATATTCACATATACATGTACACACACATGTATATATATGTACATGTATGTACACACACACACACACACACATATATATATACATATAAGTTCAGCTAAATTTAGATTCAGATGAATATGGTACTTAAGTTTAAAGCACCAGAATTTAGTATGGTATTATCCATATAAATGAAATGGGGGTGATTATAATCACATTAAGCAATAAGTATATCCGAGGTAATGTGGTACGATCGTTTCATGCTACTTTATTTTATTCCACTTTACAGTGTTTAATAAAATGAAGTAGCATAAAACAATTGTACTACTCTACTTTGGATATACTTGTTGCTTATTTTGATTATATATACATATATATATATACATACATGCATATATACATGTGTGTGTGCTTGCGTACGTGCGTGCGTGTGTGTTTGTGTTTGTGCGTGTGTGTTTGTGCGTGTGCCTCTCTTTCTCTGCTTGTAACATCAATATAGTTAAGTAGTCTTCGTCTTTTATTAGAATGTGGAAAACTTCAATATACGACATTTAATATGACTTAGTGTCTAGAAAGATTGCCGTGGGCAGCAAAGCCTGTGCAGAACAAAATTATTTGAAAATGAACAATGTGTCCATTAATCTCATAGGTCTACTGCCCATACCAAAACGAGCTTTGAGCCCTTCATGAGAAGCCTGTTGATTGGTTCCAACAGTAGCACATAACTCGAGTGGTCAGTGACTTCATGCGTCTTAGGTTCTATCTCACGGACTGTAAGAAAGACTTCCTGATACATACAAGAGACCCTACCAGCCTAGAGTACTTGCGACAAGCTTCACAACGTTTAGCGATCGAATATTTCAGTAAACAAGTCCGACCTTCTCCAGGGCACAACCAGATGGCATTCTTCTATATGGAGCCGAAACCTAGGCAAATAAGAAATTTCAAGTTCGACTTCATAGTGTGTGCTGAAAGATTTACATAAGAGCTTAAAAGACAGATTAGACTTGCTATTGATACGTGTTTTAAATTCGAGTGCAATTAACTCATGCGCGAATACAGGAGTGGCCTGTGTGATAAGAAGCTTGCTTACCAGCCACGTTATTCCGGATTCAATCCCACTGCGTGTCACCTTGGGCAGGTGTCTTCTACTATAGCCTCGAGCCGACATAAGCCTTGTGAGGTGATTTGGTAGCCGGAAACTGAAAAGAACCTGTCGTATATATGTATATATATATATATAAATTCAGCAAAATTTAGATTCAAATGAATATGGTACTTAAGTTAGACGCACAAGAATTTTGTATGGTGTTATCCATATAAATCCATGGGTGATTATACCAAATTACCGAGATATTCTTGTTGCTTATTTTGATATATATACATATATATATATATATATATATATTATTATATATATAATATATATATATACGTATATAATATGTGTATGTATATATGTATATATATGTATGTATGTATGTATGTATGTATGTATGTATGTATGTATTTATGTATGTATGTATGTATGTATATATGTATGTATGTATGCATGTATGTATGCATATATATATATATATATATATATATATATATTATATATATTATATATTTATATATATATAAGAAAATAGTAAGTGTGAAAAAACGACAGAAGGCTTAAATGTTACAAAATATATATATTTGTTTCAAAATGTCTGGAAATATTGAAAAATTTTTTTCCTTTCCTTAAAATGACATAATTTTAAAATCTTTAAAGAAAATTACCGGTTTCGCGTGTAGCTTTTCAAATTTCTTCTGACGTTATGTTTATATTGCATGGAGTTATCGTTGTGTTTTATTTCCAGGAGTTTCTAAATAAGGGGAGGTAGTGAGTGATTTCTTCCGGTGTAAGGGAGATAATCGCTTAAAAATTTTGTTCCTTTTCCTTGTTAATTTCTCTGTGTCAGTATGTTCGGATGGTTGAGTCTGGGTTTGTACTTTTCAATGAAGAATGTTTCCTTGTTCAGTCTCATTTGTGTTGATGATCCGAAAGCACATTGGTAAAATGGGAAGATTAAAAATTGTGGCAGTAGTTGCTTTGCGCATTTCTCAATGTGCTCACTAAAAGGTATCATTCTATATTCTGGAATGCAATCTGTTGTCGATGCATTGTGCATCTACTGAGTGATAGTCCCGTGGAACCCACGTAGTCTTGGTGTGCAGCCCGAGCATTTAATAACATAATTATGTTTTCAGAGGCACAAGTAAAGTTAGATTTGATCTTGAATTTCTGTCCCTCTTTAAACAAGAATTCTGATCCTTCCAATAGGTTAGGACATGTTGCACAGTTCGATCTACCACATTTTTTTACTTTTGCATCCGTAATTTTAGAAGACAATTTTGCCTTTGTGAGAATCTTTTTAAGTGATTTAGGCTGTTTGTAGCTTTTAATGATTTGGTGTATGTTTAGAATTTCCTTTAATTTTGGGTTTACTTCATAAAAACCCAAAATGCAGCGTAGTCAGAACCAGCAGGTGTCGCTACTGACCGTCTGTTCGAAGATTTTATTTACCTAGTTACAGTGGAATACATCCACTTATTTTCAATAATAGAAATATTAAAATTACTAAGTCTCTCTAAAGGAGACTGGTGGGCATAAAAACTGTTTTTTACTATTCCTACTGTCCAAACCTTGTTCCTTATGGCTTTTGGTTGTTCTTCAGGCTGAAGGAAAACTTCATGGACAGTCGTTTTGAAGACATTGAGAAGCTGAAAGAGGCTGTGTCAAGGATCCTGGACACTTTCACTTTGGAGGATTTCCGTGGGTCCTTCACGAAGTGGCTGGCACACAACAAGTGCATTAAAGTCAGGGAATCCTACTTTGGAAAAGATTTAGGTTTTGTACCACTTGGAAATTAATAAAAGTCTCTCCTGAAAACGTCCGAAAACTTCTAGAATGCGCCTTGCATACTCTTTACTCTCTTTTACTCTTTTACCTGTTTCAGTCATTTGGCTGCGGCCAAGCTGGAGCACCGCCTTTAAGTCGAGCAAATCGATCCCGGGACTTATTCTTTGTAAGCCTAGTACTTATTCTATCAGTCTCCTCTGCCGAACCGCTAAGTTACGGGGACGTAAACACGCTAACATCGGTTGTCAAGCGATGTTGGGGGGCAAACACAGACATACAAACACACACACGCATGCACGCACGCACACACACACACATATGTATATACATATACATATATATGACGGGCTTCTTTTCAGTTTCCGTCTACCAAATCCACTCACAAGGCTTTGGTCGGCCCGAGGCTATAGTAGAAGACACTTGCCTAAGGTGCCACGCAGTGGGACTGAACCCGGAACCATGTGGTTGGTAAGCTAGCTACTTACCACACAGCCACTCCTGGGCCTATGTATATATCTGAAACAGTCGTAGTTTGAGTGAAACACGTCCATAAGGAAAGCTGTTCCCTACTTATACTCACACGCATGAATAATATGTATAGTACGTGTACATATGCTACCCGTACAGGTAAAAATTATCAATAAGCAACAAAAACATCAATTAATATCACCTTCACCGCCGCCAATGCTTGATTAGTGCACACCTGGAGCACTTCAGCACCACCAACACCAACACGAACACCCTCCCACCGCCACTACCACGGCAGCAACAATAACAACATCAAAAACACAACACAACAACGATGCCAAGCTAACGAGGTAGTAGCTACCGCGTTTAATCTGATATTGGGCTATCAACTTCCTTCTGACTATTTGTCAAGTATCACTCTCCTTCACTCTCACTCTCTCCTCTGTCACTCTTCTCTGTCTGCCCCCCCCCCCACGCACACACACATACACATACGTACTTACGTTTGTTTATGCCGAACCAATGAGAGAGAAATGTTCAATACGTTTAATATATGTTATACATTATGTTCGCTACATTTTTATTGAGACAGAAAGTGAGTGTATCCCGGGGCATAGATACACTCACACACACACACACACACACACACACACACACACACACACACACACACACACACAAATATTTATATATATATACAGGGTGTCCATAAAGTCTCTTTACAATTTTAAAATTTTATTACAGAGGCAGTTGACAAGATATCTTAACCAGATTTATTTTATTGTAATAAGTGTTTTAAAAGTTTTTTAACTGTTATTTAATACACCACAATATGGGCACAACTCGATTTCTTGCCATGTTCTCTGTAGGATAGCCTCATCAACGGTGGAAATGGCATTACGAATCCTTTGCTTCAAGTCAGCAATGTCCCGTATCTTTGTTTGATACACAATATCTTTTACATAACCCCATAAAAAGAAGTCCAAGGGAGTGATATCTGGCGAACGCAGTGGCCATGGAATTGGCCCATCCCTTCCAATTCATCGGTCTGGAAATGTTTGACTGAGGAACTGACGAACATGCCGTCCCCAATGTGGTGGTGCACCATCTTGCTGGAAATTGATGGTTGGTTGTAAATCAATCAGTTGTGGTGCCACAATATTCGGTCAGAAGGTCGAGGTAAACATCTGCAGTAATTGCTGCCTCGTTGAAGAAAACAGGACCAATTATTCGATTGCACATGATTCCACACCACACATTCCCTTTTGGACTATCCTGTTGAAGCTCCCTAGTCACATGGGGGTGTTCTTATCCCCAGATTCTCACATTGTGTCTGTTTAATTTCCCTGAAACATGAAAAGTCGCCTCGTCACTGAGACAAACTCGCTTGAGGAATGCTTCATCGTCAGAAATGCGTTCCAGCATATTGAGTGCAATCTCTTTTCGTTTTGGTTTGTCATTTGGCTCAAGTGCCTGTAATAGTTGTACTTTGTAAGCGTACAACCGTAAGTTCTTGTGGGGGACCTTGTGCACAGTTGAACGTGGTACTTGCAACTGTCTGGCAGCAGTGCGGATGGACTTCGTAGGAGAACGAGCAAAGGCTTTTGAAACACGATCCATGTTTTCATCAGATGTTCTTGGTCGCCTGCTCCTCCTTTATCCAACATTGTCCGTCTCCATAAATTTCTTGTTCCATGCACGAATTGAAGGACGCGATGGTGGATCTTTTCCATACTTAAGTTCTGTATTTCGTTGAGTCTGAACATCCGATTTTGTCTCAATAAACCAGGATACACATTGTGCTTTTTCATGAGGAGTAGCCATTTTATAGGGGTTCGGTGAATCAGTTCCCTCCCATCAACAAAGTATCTGAAACACAAAAATGTAATATCAATAAAAACTTTAATAAACAATTATTAAAATAAAACTAAATCTGGTTAAAATATTTCATCAACTGCCTTTGTAATAATTTTTTTAAATTGTTAAGAGACTTTATGGATACCCTGTATGTATATATATATATATATATTATTTTATGTAGAAAAATACAAACTGGGACAAGAACGTAAAACATTAAGAAGACGATACAAAAAACACGGACGGGACATTCGAAGCCTTCAATCTTCAGTCAAGAACCGGATCATCGTAGCAATTTCGGCTGATTAATCTTGAGATCGCTCCGATCCGGCCAGCCCCAAGGAAAAGCTAATCTACGAGCATTAGATTTCTTGGAAGAAGGATCGAATGTATACGAAACAGGGACAGAAAAACGAACGCTGCCACACGAATATAAATTACAAAAAACAATAATGGTAAAAACAGGACAAAAACAGCGGGTGTCTTACGACTAATAAACAGTACAAGTTTAGCTGGCGTATTTTGAAAAAATGCCTTTATCGGCAGACGAAGACAACATATGTTTTCACGGCAGTGGTCGAAAGCCAAAAGGCTGATTTTGACCAGCGGTCACGTGACAGAAGAAAGAGAAAAGAAAGGGGGCAAAGGAAACAAAGAGAGAGAGAAAGAGGGACGAAGGCAACAAAGGGGGGAGAAGAGAGAGGAAGTTATCAAGGTGTTTGAAAAGTGGTATTTAGTCGGGGTTAATGCCTCAGACATGAGCAGGTCGGGAGTAATCAGAGACAAGAGAATTAGTTCTTTTCGACTGACGAATATTGGACGCAAATATAGAAACTCTTGGTGCATTATGTTGATTTGATGCTAAACTTCTCATCTGTGACGGTTTCAACATAATTCAAGTTACTGTGACGTACAACTCCACTTTTCGACCACCAAACACTGACCATAAGCTTTTGGTGCAGCTTCAGTTTGGAAAGTTCGTTGGTGCCTCTCTTTCGTTCACCCACAACACAGACGTCACGTGTTGCAATGCGATCAAGAACTGGCTGGCTTTTATTATACAAAACACTAAGCAAACGTCATAAGTTTTTTTTTTCTTTTTCTTTATTTTTCCGTTTGGCACGTGCGGCATCCATTTGTAGAATTTTCTTGATTTTCCAATGTGATGCAAATGCCAAGCAACTGTTGAATTATCAACAAACAAATAATCATAACCGAAATGCAAGGTGTCGGTTAAAAGGGCAGGGCTCGTGGGGTCAGAACAAATCTATTTTCTTTTAACCTCATGTTGTCCTCATTATTTGTTAATGTCTTTTGTGCCCCATTCGATGTTATCATGTTATAATAAATTTTTAACCAACTCATTCGATGTATATTACCCCCAGATCATATTGTGCTGTCCCCTCTATGTTCGTCTGTATGGACAATAATAAAATCGAATTATCAACAAATAATTTCTCTGTGACTTAGTTGCTTTCAATTAAAGGAAGTCATCTGTGACTTTCCACATCTACAAAACTTTCGTCTTGACTATAATTTTTTTGAACCAACGTTGAGTTGCACATTTATTGACAGTCTTCTGGTCAAATACTTGACTGATTCTGCGATCAGTTTCCACTGCTTCGCATTCTACTATGAATAAAATCTCTCGAATTTCAATTATTAATTTATCAGCCTAAATAAAAACGTATAAACACGGTGAACTAAACCTTTAGCATAAATCAGTGGACGAAAATCTGCCTCTTAAAATGGATATTACATGAATATGGTAAATTTTAAGTAAATTTTAAAATAAACCTCAGAGTTTACAGTGAAAAATGCGATTAATTCCTGCACCAACATTCTCTACATCCCCTAAGTTAGCATTTTGCGTATATTGCCTCGTATTAGACCCATCTGACACTCATTTTCCCCACTTCTTACCACCTACTGAGCCCCATTCTCCATTAAACACTTTCTCAGATCAGACCTCCTCAGAACTACAACGATATAGAATTCACTCTCCGTTCAACTTATTTTCTGCAGATGTCGTCGGGCTAAAGAGATACTAACCAAACGTGGAGGCGCAATGGCCCAGTGGTTAGGGCAGCGGACTCGCGGTCATAGGATCGCGGTTTCGATTCCCAGACCGAGCATTGTGAGTGTTTATTGAGCGAAAACACCTAAAGCTCCACGTGGCTCCGGCAGGGGATGGTGGTGATCCCTGCTGTACTCTTTCACCACAACTTTCTCTCACTCTTACTTCCTGTTTCTGTTGTATCTGTATTTCAAAGAGCCGGCCTTGTCACTCTCTGTGTCACGCTGAATATCCCCGAGAACTACGTTAAGGGTACACGTGTCTGTGGATTGCTCAGCCACTTACATGTTAATTTCACGAGCAGGCTGTTCCGTTGATTCGGATCAACCGGAACCCTCGTCGTCGTAACTAACCAAACGCCAACTTCTACGACCTCCCCCCCCCCCACTACCACCACGAGGATATCCTGTAAGGAACGTTGTCGCTGCTCTACCTTTTCCTCACATTAAAAGCTTGGACATGGACACTCGAGTGGTTTGAAATAGCAGCCAAATCTGCCACAAATCGTACCGCACCGTTTTAGAAAAGCACTTTGGCTGATGTGGTTCCGGTTTCTCTGCATAAAAAAAATTGATAGACGCTCAAGATCACGCCATCTTTCGCTTTCTGTGTGCTCGGTCAACGCTAACCTAGGGCTAAGCAACACCTACTATTACCAACAGCTGCTAATGTTGCTATTACCGCTACTACTTCTAAAACTTCAAAATGGATGGCAGAATCGGTAGAACATCGGAGAAAATGTCTTGTGGCTTACGTTTTGAGTTCAAGTCTTGCCGAAATCCACTCAGCCTTTCACTTTTTCGTGAGACATTTAAATAAGTCCTGGAATCGATGAAATCAACTATACTCGTGAAGCCAGTGCTCCAGTATGGACACAATGCAACGAGTGAAACCAGTGAAACGATGAAAAAAAAAGAAAGAAAATATGTGAGTAAATAAAAATGGGATGAACCACTGCGATTCGAAACTGGTTTCTTTCTCACTTGTGGCCGTGCTGGGGCGCCACCTAGAAGGGTTTAAGCTAAACAAATCGACCCCAATACTTAGTTATCTTAGTTGTTTACATTTTAATCTGATACTAATTCTATCGGTCTCGTTTGCCGATGTGACAAAAAAAATGAAGGATTAGTATCTCTACATTAAAGCCATCGGATCTAGATGTCGAATTTTGAATTCCGAACCTCTTCTGGCCTCGCCGATACAATTTAATAGCAAAATCTTTTGTTTATTATATTGAATATAAGGCGGCAAGCAAGAAGAATCATTAGCATGCCGGACAAAATGATTGGCGGCATTTTGTCTGTCATTACGTTCCAAGTTCAAATTGCGTCGAGGTCGAGTTCACCTTTCATCCCTTCGGGGTCGATAAGTACCAGTTGAGCACTGGGTCGATGTAATCGACTTACCCTTCCTTTGAAATTGCTGGTCTTGTGCCAAAATAGAAATTGCTACCCTTATTATTGTTATTAGTGCGACAAGATAGCAAATCGCAGATGCGTCGGACAAGCTGCTTAGCGACATTTCATCCGTCTTTAAGTTCAAGTTCTACCGAGGCCGACTTTTTCTTTCATCCTTTCGGGGTCGATAAATTAAGCACCAGTTGAGTACTATTGTCGATGTAATCGATTATCTTCTTCAGGCCTTGTGCCTATAATAGAAAAGATTATCATTACTATTATCATTGCCTTTGCACAGCTTCTAACGCTGGAGATGTACTACGGTGTCAGCTGCTCACTACCCGTGAACTAAGGTAACGCCTCTTATTTTTCGAACACCTAGAGTATTCGAACGGTTCCAAGAAGTGCTGTTTTCTGCAAGTGCTCCACCCTTATTGCACCCCTATTTGTTCATGTACTTCTCAAGATTTTCAATCACTGTTCCCAGGACTCCGACAATTATTGGTACTACTACTACCTTTTACATCGACCACAACTGCTTAACCTCCCAAGCTAACCTGTCATATCTATCGACTTTTCTTTCTTCCTTATCGCATACCTCGTTGTCAGCTGGGCATGTTATATCCATGATCTAACACTGTTTGCTTTCTTTCTCAATTAAGACTATGTCTGGATTCTTATTATCTATCTATCTATCTATCTATTTATCTATCTATCTATCTATCTATCTATCTATCTATCTATCTATCTATCTATCTATCTATCTATCTATCTATCTATCTGTCTATCTATCTATCTACCTATCTATCTATCTATTTATTATTATTATTATTATTATTATTATTATTATATTATTATTATTATTATTGTTATTATTATTATTATTAATGCGGCGAGCTGGCAGAAACGTTAGCACGCCGGGCGAGATGCTTACCAGTATTTCATCTGCCGCTACGTTCTGAGTTCAAATTCCACCGAGGTCGACTTTGCCTTTCATCCTTTCGGGGTCAATTAAATAAGTACCAGTTATGCACTGGGGTCGATATAATCGACTTAATCCGTCTGTCTGTCCTTGTTTGTCCCCTCTGTGTTTAGTCCCTTGTGGGTAGTAAAGAAATAGGTATTTCGCCCGTCCCTACGTTTTGGGTTCGAATTCTACCGAGGTCGACTTTGCCTTTCATCCTGTTGGGGTCGATAAATTAAGCGCTAGTGAAACACGAGTCGATGTAATCGACTAGTCCCCTCCCCGAAAATTCCAGGCCTGGTGCTTTTAGTAGAAAATATTATTATTATTAAAGCGGTGAGCTAGCATAATAGCAGGCGTGGCGGACAAAAATGTTAGCGGTATTTCTTCCGGGTTCAAATTCAGCCGAAGTCGACTTTGCTTTTCGTCCTTCCGAGTACAGTGGAATGCGTAAGCAGTAGTTGAGCAATGGGCTTCGATGTAATCGACAAGAGCCCTCCCTTAAAAATTTCAGGTATCCTGCTTATACTAGAAAGGATCAAAGTGTATATAACGAAGAGATTGGGATCTTTTCGGTTTGACCGGCAGTTTTTAAAAATAATTTCCACGTAACTAAACACTTTTAAACTTCGTATACTGGTAGAATGTGTTTTAAAACATCTTTTTCTCTTGGCTTTATTGAGAAAATTCTATAGTTTGTAAGATATTTGTTGTTGCTTTTCTTCAATTTCTGCAATTTCGGCCAATCACTGACGTCTATTGAGGTGAAAACATTCTGTGCCGTATGAATATGTCCCTCGTTTAAGAAACAGATTGGGTTTATTTACATTTGTGAAGAAAAAAAAGATACCCTTCCCCCACCCTAACCCTAACCCTAAAACAGATTGAAATGCAATAGATCGATACTAGGGTCATAATTATGGGTGACAATTTCATATGACACCGTAGAAAAAAACTGCCATTCAAACCAAAAAGATCCAGACAATGTTAACATGTCATTCATTTCGTTTACCGCCCGAAGAAATAAACCCTTATGCGCCAAGAGACGTATTTTCGAATCGAAACCGCGTCCTCGTATTTCTAATTAAATATCTGTCTTTGTCCGGTTCTCTTTGTTTGAAGTGTAAACTTCTATCGCGCGCATGTACCCCCCTCCCACCAAGTTTCCGTCGGTATGCTGCGGCCATGCTAGAGCACCGTCTTAGCACTCACTGTCATGGCCGTCATGCATTTATAAACCCAAATGCATTCGGGTGATTAAAAAGATAAACCTGTTTGCATAATTGAGCAAAGACATGTGCATGCATGGTTGTGAGTGCGAGCGTATGTGTGTGTGTGTGCGAGTATGTGCGTGTGTGTGTGTGCGTGTGTGTGTGTGTGCGAGTATGTGTGTGTTTGTGCGAGTATGTGTGTGTGTGTGCGTGTATGTGTGTGTGTGTGTGTGTGTGCGAGTATGCGTGTGTGTGTGTGTGCGTGTGTGTGCGAGTATGTGTGTGTGCGAGTATGTGTGTGTGTGTGCGTGTGTGTGTGCGTGTATGTGTGTGTCTGTGTGCGTGTGTGTGTGTGCGAGTATGTGTGTGTGTGTGTGTGCATATATGTAGGTATCTATGTGTGCGCGGACGTATGTGCATCTGCACACAAGCATAAACGCACAAACTTTTAGCATATAAAAAACGTGGCCTTGTTTACACACACACACACACACACACACAGATACACACACACACACAATAGATATGAAAACGCGTGTGTGTATGTGTCTGTGTCTGTGTGTGTGTGTGTGTACGCGCACGCATATATGCGAGCGTGCCAATACACGTGTGTAAACGTGTAAACGGTTATATATATATATAATACAAGTGTGTGCGTATGACTATGTGTGTGACGTGTGGAATCACGCGCTATGTCCGTCATACAAGTCAGGCGGGAGCACCGCCCGTTTTTCTTAGACCTGTGCTGTAAGCGTGTCTCCATATATTTTCATTTATATTAAATTTCCACTGCCCTCCTCTCTCTTTCACCGCTTAACTTTGCCTTCTACACACATACATACACACATACATGCACGTATGTATATATATATATAATATATATATATATATATATATATATATATATATATATATATATATATATAATATATATATATATGCATGCATGTATATAAGTGTATAGGTGTGAGTGTATGTGTGTGTGCGTGTGTATGTGTGCTTGCGTGCGTGTTGGTTTCTAAGCACCTCTTCCTTCCCCTCTCTCCTCCTTTCCTAATCGCTTTACCTCTCACCGCACCCTTCTGTACCTATCACTACTTCTTATTTATCACATAATCTCTCTCTCTCTCTCTCTCTGTCTCGCTCTCTCCCCTCTATCACTCTCTTACTCTCTCGCTCGCGTTCTTTCTTCTCTCTCTCTCTCTCTTACTCCTTCTTTGTCGCTTTGTTTCTCTCATGCTCCTCCCTCTCTTACTCTCATTCTAACTACATTTCTTTTCTTTCTTTCTTTCTTTTCTCCTTTTTTTATTATTTCTTATATTATTTCCCAAACTTTCTCGCTCTCTTTTCTATCCGTCTGTATGTCCATCTGTCTGTCTGTCTCTGTCTTTGTCTCTCTCCCACCCGCTTTTCTTCTCACTCACTCCCACTCTCGCACTTACTCTCTCTCTCTCATGCATTCTCTCCCTTTCACTCTCTCATGCATTCTCTCTCTCCCTCTCACTCTCTCATGCATTCTCTTTCTTTCTCCCTCTCACTCTCTCATGCATTCTCTCTCTCTCTCCCTCTCACTCTCTCATGCATTCTCTCTCTCTCTCTCTCTCTCACTCTCTCATGCATTCTCTCTCTCTCTCCCTCTCACTCTCTCATGCATTCTCTCTCTCCCTCTCACTCTCTCATGCATTCTCTCTCTCCCTCTCACTCTCTCATGCATTCTCTCTCTCTCTCCCTAATTTTTTCATATTTCTCTCTCTTTTGCAATTTGTTTTGTTTTTAAGCGCACCTCCCATTTCTCAGCACACTTTTTCAACCCCCACCACAACTATCAACACTACTACCACCACCACCAACACCACCAACACCAACACCACCACCACCACCACCACACCAACACCACCAACACCACCACCACCACCACCACCACCAACACCAACACCAACACCACCTTTACCGCCACCGCCACCACGACCGTCACTACCCCTGCCACACCACAGCTATCCCACCCCCCAGTCAACTACCACATTCGCTACGCAAATATTTTTTCTTTCTATTTATTTTCTTTTATTTTTCTTTTTTCATTACCCTACGCCTCATCCTTTTACCCCCTCACACTTCCTTTAATCAATCACCGACTCAACCTACCCCTAATCTTATCTGTAGCCTTACAGGTTAGTTCACAAAAGAATACGCGCGCCCGCACACGCTCTCTCTCTCTCACACACACACACACACATATATATAATAACATATACGCACATACACAAATACAAGCTGTTATGCACGAACGGATACACAACCAGTCCGACACGTGCTCGCTTACAAACACACACAAGCGCACACACGCGTACGCACACACATCTACAAGCGCACCGAGGGCTTACTTATATTGTACCTATCTTCGCTTATATACTCATACACACGTGCGCGCGTGTAGAGGCAGTTATACACACGTATACATACATCAGTGCGTACGTACATACTATAAGACTGTCCCAGTTCGGCGGCTTGCAGGCCTGCTCGTGCTTACACACGCAAAAAGAAGAAAAGGGAAAAAATGACTATACAACAAAAAGGAATAATAATATTATAAAAAAAAAGAAATACTTACTTTACACGCGCCTTACTATGTAGGCCTGACATTAGATATAGATACACCCATGAATAAACATACACACACCTCTATATACATACACAGATTCATGCGTGTATACACACGCCAGCCACACGTCACGAAATCCCGGGACTTAAAAAGTTTGTTTTGTTTTTTTTGGTCAGAAACCTTAACAAGGATACAGAGAGGATATGTTTTTTAACTACTGCGGATCATCTGATGAGATTTAATTGATAAAAGCAAAGAGAGAAAGTTACGCTGTTCATTAAATGCTAATTAAATAAGCGATAATAGCGAAGAAAGAAAGAAGAAATATCGCTCTAAACGAACGAGACAGAAAGACCGATAATAGCCCGGTTTTAAAACAGAAAGTTACGAGCAAAGCGGGAATTATAATATAAAATATAACCGTAAATATTTATGTACATTAAGAGTGAAATACGTATATAATTATTACAAAAGTAACAATTATATATTTCTGTTGGGCAAACTTTTATGAATGCATTCATTTATTCGCTATTGATCTTTCATCGTTCGATTGATTTTTTAATTTTAACTTTTTATTTTTCAAACGGGTGCTTGTAATTAAACTGTTGGCAAGCGAACACCTCTCTATGAGAACAACTAAAACAATACAATTCTTTAACAACAATATCGCTGTTACTACCAGAAAACATCATCGCTTCTATTACTACTAATAATCGCCATCAGATGATCGCAGTCTTGGAAAGTAAACACACAGACCTTCTTACGACCATGAACCCCAATCGCTATTAGATTTACTTACTACACCGTCAACCGAGACATCACGACTGCCGTGGTATAACAATATTCAACAGATACGAGAAAACTTCAGTCGGACAACATATATATATATATATATTCATAAAGTGACCAAACACTACACTACGCGGACACACGGACACACGTAAAATTAAACACTTACACACGCACATTTGGATAATTTATTTAAAACTATTCTTCGCACAAATGTCACATCAACTGCACCGGATTATCTGCTTGACGCTGGTTGTGTTGTTATTGTCTTCGGAGGTAAGTCGCGTGTGCATTATTTCATAAGTATGCATAAAATACATTTGTTTATATTCACACACACACACACACATGCATGCATACACACACACACACATGCATGCATACACACACACACACATGCATGCATACACACACACACACACACATATATGTATTTACATTTATACATACATACAAATATATATATATATCCTGTGTTGGCTTTCATGTCCGTTCGTTAAACAGCTTACTCTAATCGACCGCCACACGCCCGCACGCTTATTCCCATCCACCCGAAACGCCCCCCTCATAAACCGGCTTTGTCTTGGGACAAAATTCGAACAAGTTAGTTCTTTCTTTCTTTCTTTCTTTCCTTAATTCTTTCTTTCTTTCTCTTTAGACTATTATCTCTACTAATCCCCACCCAACTCACCCATTTAGCTTTGCTAGTCTGTTTCCCTTTCGGATTTCCAATTCTGACAAATCTAAATATTTTCATCTTTCTGTCTCTTTCTTTCTTTCTTTCTTTATTTATTTTCCCAGTCCTCTTTGTCTTTTCCTCGTCGTTCCTCTTCTTCTCTTTCCCAATTTTTCTCCTCCGTTCTTTATTCTCTTCACTTATGTTCATAATAACTTTCTGCTTCATATTTTTACTCTTACACACAGAGTCTCACATCGTTGCTCCTTCGATTTCGTATTGATTTCTCTCTCCATTTTATCAATGAATTTGTTGACCGAGTGGATGGTGGTGATCGGATCGGAAATGAACAATGATGATGATGATGATGATGAAGTGCAAACTATGTTGCTGTTGATAAATAACGATAGTAATGATAATAATAATAATGTTTTGTAACATCAACATTTAAGTTTTTTTATTCGGTCGCTTCGTGATTGGAGTGACTGAATAGTTTGCACGCCGAATGAAGTTTAAGTCTAGGAAACTTACGTACTGAGTTCAAATCCCGACAAAGTGTCAGCTTTATCTTTCATCCTATTTCTTTACTACCCACAAGGGGCTAAACACAGAGAGGACAAACAAGGACAGACAAACGGATTAAGTCGATTATATCGACTCCAGTGCGTAACTGGTACTTATTTAATCGAGTCCGAAAGGATGAAAGGAAAGTCGACCTCGGCGGAATTTGAACCCAGAACTTAAAGACGGACGGAATACCATTAAGCATTTCGCCCGGCGTGCAAATGATTCTACCGGCTCGCCGCCTTCTGATGGTTGTTGAATATATATTGGGAATGTGTATGATATATGATGCATGGGTACCAGTGAAATATGTCTGGCGTATCATATGCAATACACATGACAGGCAAAGGGTTAAGAGAGTCGGAAAAGGAATCGCAGGCGAATGGAGACCAGTGGAATTCGTGACTCTGTTTAGATTACAGACGCTAGCAGTCTTTTGCTTTCTGATATTTGTAATGGCCTTCCGAAAAGTTGGAAACAATAAGAAAGCCATGAAAAATGCTGTTTCCTCGTTACCATTCTTCTTCAAATCTGAAAATTCGTAGCATTCAGATTCATTGTATTTATTTACTTCAAAAAATATATAATTTAATTTTTATCAACATATTTTTCTTTCTGCATCGATCTTGAGTCAACCGGTGAGGAATTTTATTGTCAAGTCCTTGTTTTTGCATTTAAAAATCACTACAAGCATTTTACTGAGCTTCTAAACAAAACATTACCCTACATAACAACAAACATTTCCCCTACAATAACAGCAGTTAGCCGAGCTGTTTTATATAGATAACAGTTTATCAAACAGGGAGGCATCTGTTTGGTCGTTCACCCTGCTATAAATAAACATAGCAGCTAAATCTCCTTCAAATCACACCTTAACATAAAACAAAATAAAACCCTTAGTGGATAATGTAATCCTAGATATTTCATATCCGAAATACGTCGGGATGGTCATTGCTAGAATGTCTCTCATTATTAATTTGTTTAGTTAATGGTAATTTGGAATGAGATGGGAGCTAAGCAGCAACACCGATAATTAGGTTTCAAACGTATTGGGGGTAATTATTGCTTTCCAGTTTGCATTGCCCCATAAATGTTAATGTTTAGCCCCTTTCTGCATTCAGTGAGCAGACCTGTGGTCAAACATATTCTAGCGATGGTCATCTCTTCTCTCTGCATATCATATATGTCACAAGCGTCATATATATATATGTGTGTGTGTGTGTGTGTGTGTGTGTGTGTGTGTGTGTAAAGTATAGCCGTCACTTGCAAGCGAGTATACCCTGGTGGATGGTAGCAGTCGGGAGCATATATCGGCAGCCCCTCAGCCTCCCACCGTCTTTGATCCAACAACAAGGATGCGGCATCTCGAGGAGTAGAGAAAGCAGTATCGGCACGAGGCTGGTACTCCTTTGGCAGAAAGTAGATTAGAACAACGCGAAACGATGAACCTTGCATGAGGAAACCACGTGCCGCCCGGTTCAAAAATGGGACCCAGTGCCCCGTGATCATTAGCTCAACACTCCACCCCGACCACTAAGCCTGTTGTTAGAGTTTTGGGGGTGTAATATATATATCGAAAGTGGAAGGGTGTGATTTGAGGGAAGATTTGGCTGCTATTTTCTTTTCGCAAGTCGAGCATTCATTTCTCCAAATAAAGACTATTTCACGGCCAATCAAACATCATCAATCAAACCACGTTCCGGAAACACTTTTATTAATAATAATTACTAAACAGACTTAACCTGTTGCATTTCAAAGCGTATTTCTCTTTATTATAAACGCATAACTGATTTAATATGTATCTAATGAGTTCTGCCCTGGAACGTAATTCGGAGATATTCTCAAGAACATGATACATGGTGTTGGACAGAAAGCAACAAGATACGAGATACTGAAAGAAGTTTTAGACTTTTCTAAACATTCGTTTCAATTCACTTGACTCCGATTGCTGTGATACTGAGAAGAAACAGCTTATAAAAATATGGTCCTGAACTCTGATCCTGGTGAATTTGCATGTGTTATGCGAATTAGTTTCTCGTTGGAGCTAATATTCCCTTTGCATCACAATGTCCAGGAGTTAACGAAGCTCTGATGAAGAGTTAAGAACATTTTATGAACTTATGGGAAACACAGCTTTTCTGACGAGAACATTGTGCTTATCCCAATGTTTCGTTATACAGCAAGACAATATATGCTCTAAACATCAATCTGATATTTCACAATATTTATGTCTATTTTAAATATGTTTTATGCTGAGGCATTTGTAATTTCTTAGTCGGAGCATTGGCAGAATCGTTTAAGTGTCTGATAGAATGCCTTGTAGTATTTATTACGGTATTCTTGAGTTCAAATCCCGCCGAAGTCCACCTTAGCTTTCATCTTTCGGGGTCGTTAAAGAAAATACCTACCAGCCCAGCACTGAGGCCGACTCTTCTCCTTTCTCTCGTTTTCTCTGTAGTCAAATCTGGAAAGAGGTGGGTTCTGTTTGGTCCAAACTGTCCAGATACGTCGCGTGCTGCTACGGTGCACTTAACTGAAGCAATGACTGTTATTGTTGTTAAGCCATAAGATCGAATCTGATCAGCGTAGGAATGGCCGTGTGGTAAGTAGCTTGCTTACGAACCACATGGTTCCGGGTTCAGCACCACTACGTGGCATCTTGGGCAACTGTCTTCTACTATAGCCTCGGACCGACCAAAGCCTTGTGAGTGGATTTGGTAGACGGAAACTGAAAGAAACCTGTCGTATATATGTATGTATATAATATATATATATATATATATATGTGTGTGTGTGTGTGTGTGTGTGTGTGTGTGTGTGTGTGTATACGTTTGTGTGTCTGTGTTTGTACCCCCAACATCGCTTGACAACCGATGCTGGTGTGTTTACGTCCCCGTAACTTAGCGGTTCGGCAAAAGATACCGATAGAATAAGTACTAGGCTTACAAAGAATAAGTCCTGGGGTCGGTGTACTCGACTTAAAGGCGGTGCTCCAGCATGGCCACAGTCAAATGACTGAAACAAGTAAAAGAGTAAAAGAGCGGTTACATGATCAAAAATATTCTAGTTTTGACCATACTATTTTGGTAATTAATTTATTTAAGACCATATCATCCAATGCTGTTTTTGTGTTTTTATTAAGATCGTTATATATGTGATTTGTGAGAGGTTTGGGTTTGGGTTTGGTTTGGTCGAGCAAACTACATAGAGAGAGAGAGAAATACTCTTGTCTTTATTTCTTACTGGTTTACTAAAAAAAAAAAATACGAGTTTAAAGAAAAAAAAGATCCCAGCCAAACAACCATATCCCATTCATAGCGAAAGTAAATTGCTTTGCTTCCCTTGCCTCGGCCTCGTGTGAAAGGAAATTAAAAAAGAAAAAGTGAGGAGGGAGGATGAGGGAGCAAAGAACGAACAATCCAGTGTATGGAGGAGTCTCGTGCCAACAGATGAAGTCGGCATGCTAAGAAACCGCTAGCTTGCTATAATCTCCCATAACCCCGTGCGTGTCATTTACTTACCCCCTTGCTTCGTTTGTTCGCCTGCTTTTCAGTTTTTCTTATATATATTTTTGTTATTATTATATTTTTTTTGGTTCGGGCCTCTTGTTCAATGGGTGGAGATAACTTGTTGGTTGTGCCCTGATCTCAGCTGACTGAGAATTAAACAAATGGATGTGGCAGCGAAGGGCTGGCAACAGAAAACGTAAACAGAAAACGTGTTTGCAGCTTAGATAATATGTCCCGGTGCCAGCGTGCTTGCAGAGTGTTGGTATAAGTTTCGAGAATGCAAACAAAAGGAACGAATGATATCCACCCTTTACATGTCAATAACACACACATACCCTCACTTAATATAGATAATTTGGAATGACGCACTCTCTGCAGCGCTACCGAGACCAAATAGTGAAGGGGCCTCTCATTGCATTCAATTACCCTACTAGAAAGAGAAGCTAAATTTCCCTCAAACCATGCCCTCGCCCTAGAAAAGACGAGCTCATTATGTTTTACCGTTTAGTCGCACACAGTAGCACCCGTGACACTTTATTTTTTCAAGACCTCCGAGTCTGGTGGCAGAAAATTATCCTCGAGCCGGAGACCTGGCAGGGATGATAGCCACAAAGTGAACTCTATTAAAGGCAACAAGCATAAAGACCAGATGGCGGAGCCAAACCGGAGCTAAGTCCTCTACCCTTAGACCACAAGGCATCTTGTCCAATGGTCTAACAATTCCGCTAATCTAATACAACCCTAGACAGGCATTTTATTATGTACCCCTACCATATCAGCAATAAATAAATAAATAAATAAATACATAAATAAATAAATAATAAATAAATAAATAAATAAATAAATAAAGGGCAAAATTTATCTTAAAATAAAATTATCAAACTGACACATTGCCCACTGCGCTACCGAAACAAAGCAAGTAGAATTGTGAGGGTTTGATTAGTCTTCCGTTCTTTTCCATACACCGTGCATGCCTAGTATCAGCAGCCCAAACTTACCAGATGGGACAAGTCGCAAAAAATTGCCTCGGCAGCCATAAGTAAGAGAGTAGCTATTTCTTTACTACCCCACAAGGGGCTGCACACAGAGGGGACAAACAAGGACAGACAAACGGATTAAGCCGATTACATTTACCCCAGTGCTTAACTGGTACTTAATTTATCGACCACGAAAGGATGAAAGGCAAAGTCGACCTCGGCGGAATTTGAACTCAGAACGTAACGGCAGACGAAATACTGCTAAGCATTTAGCCCGGCGTGCTAACGATTCTGCCAGCTCGCTGCCTTCATAAGTAAGAGAATAGCATTAGGTCAACACTGATCAAGTGGTCTTATGATCAAAGGTGTAAAGCGGCGAGCTGCCAGAACCGTTAGCTATATTTCGTCTGCCGTTACGTTCTGAGTTCAAATTCCGCTGAGGTCGACTTTGCCTTTCATCCTTTCGGGATCGATAAATTAAGTACCAGTTACGCACTGGGGACGATATAATCGACTTAATCAGCCTGTCTGTCCTTGTTTCTCCCCTCCGTGTTTAGCCCCTTGTGGGTAGTACAGAAATAGGTATGATCAAAGGTGTGACTAAGAAAGCTGAATTATTTCATACAGATGCTAGCTTTTAGACCAATTAGACTTGTGATGTCAGACATACCATCTATAAGCATCCCGTCATTTTTTTCTCCTACATGTTGCTTAACCCTGATGGAGCATGCCTAGACTTTCCTTTTGTGCAGGGGACTGAGAACCACTTTAACAAAGGTTTATTTTTAAGATGTTAAAGTGAGATTTGGCTGCAATTTCTACACGTCGAGCAACCACAAAGACGTTCTCATGTTGACTCATTTTCTGAGGCATTGTATATATAGTTCCCTTTATCTCTATGCAAACGGTGTCCTAGTATATGCATGTGTGTGTGTGTGTGTGTTGTGTGTGTGTGTGTGTAAATAATAAATGCGCCCTTTTAAAGCCTAGCCAGACTCATAAGGGCCCTGTTTCCCGGTTTTTATGGCGTATGTGTTCCCCAGCTGGACGGGACGCCAGTCCATCGCAGCGTTACTCATTTCTGCCAGCTGAGTGGACTGGAGCAACGTGAAAGGAAGTGTTTTGCTCAAGAACACAACGCGTCACCCGATCCAGGAATCGAAACCACAATCTTACGATCATGATGCTGACACCCTAACCACTAAGCCACGCGCCTCCACCTGTATATATATATATATATGTGTGTGTGTGTGTGTGTGTGTGTGTGTGTGTGTGTATATATACTAAACAGAATGTGAGAAGGGCGCCAAAATTCACTTTCAGGATTTTATTTCGAAACTACTCTAAATTCATTTTGTAAAATAAACCACGGTACTTGCTACAAATGAGAATTCAGCAAGCAAATTTAGCCCAAGTCCCACATTGATTAAACAAACGTCTCGGTGTCTACATAACATGTCAACCATCCGCATACACTGCCTTACTTTCAACCAATAGCTGTGTACAAAACGTATTAGCGTTCGCAAACTACATCGCGGTTTTTGTTGTTGTTTTTTTTGCATTAGTTTAAAACAAAGGAAGCAACACCTCAACATTCAGCCACGAGGCACTTCGAACACAATGACGAATCGAAAAATGTCAAAGTCAAAACCCCTTCTGTTTAGAATCAAAATCAAAAAAGAAAAATGCTTTATTGATTGTAAATTTTATTAAAATTATAGATCATCATAGATGGGCAGGTTATTTATAAAATACTAAGCGGCACCTTGGGCAAGTGTCTTCTGCTACAGCCCCGGGTCGACCAAGGCTATGTGAGTGGATTTGGTTGACGAAAATTAAAAGAAACCCGTCGGGTAGCTATATGTGTGTGAGTCTGCATGAATGTGTGTGTGAGAGAGAGAGGGGGAGAGAGAGTGACCTCTCTGTGACCGGTGTTCGTTTAGGCATGTTCCGTAACTAGTGGTTCGACAAACGTGTCCTATAAAATAAGTACCGGGCTCGATTTGTTCGACCTTTTAGACCAGTGGTTCTCAACCATTTTTTAAAAAACCTATGAACGCCTTTGATTCTGATTTTAATCGGGTGGGTCCTCATAACCATTCAATGTTAAAAAAAAATCTCATTACATTTTTATAATTAAATATTATTAAGAACTGTATAAGAAAAACTGTTAAAACATTTTGTGTATAATAGAAGTATAACCAATTTATTGTACAGAAATTTTGACAACAAAATCTTATTTGGATCCCTAAGGGCCATATGGTCCCCATTTGAGAACTGCTGTTTTAGACGAACCTTCAAGGCAGTGGCCCTTTATGGCTGAATCCAATGACTGGCACGAGGGATAGAAGCTATTAAATAAAAATGTGGAACTGATAAACGGTTTTCGTTCGTAAATGCCCTCGCATTTTCGTTGGCCCCTTGTCACTTTGCATATTTAACTGATACATAATCTGGCTCTTAATAAGGATATAAGATATCCTATCATATCTGTACTAACAAATAACGTAGCATACATGTATTTTACCCTTATTATGTATTCGACGCTGTCTAATATTTTTGTCATGAGCACCGATACAATATAGGACCAAGACAGTTTCTCGTGGATCAATTTGCCAGTTAAGTTTATGTTATTTTATTAACAAGCAAAAGTGTTTTCCTTTTGTTCGTTTCTCTGGCGCCAAAAATATTACTGTAAGCCAATATTTTTCTTATTTAAGTGCAAAGTCAGCTATTTTTAGGGAAGGGATGGGATTAATCTGTTCCAACGCTTCTTGCCCAGTTCTTGACTGATATTCTTTACTCTTTTACTCTTTTACTTGTTTCAGTCATTTGACTGTGGCCATGCTGGAGCACCACCTTTTTAGTCGAGCAAATCGACCCCAGGACTTATTCTTTGTTAGCCTAGTACTTATTTTATCGGTCTTTTTTTTGCCGAACCGCTAAGTTACAGAGGCGTAAACACACCAGCATCGATTGTCAAGTGATGTTGGGGGGGGGGGGGGGCAAACACAGACACACAAACACATACACACACATATATATATATACACACATATATACGACGGGCTTCTTTCAGTTTCCATCTACCAAATCCACTCACAAGGCTTTGGTCGGCCCGAGGCTATAGTAGAAGACAGATGCCCAAATTGCCACGCAGTGGGACTGAACCCGGAACCATGTGGTTGGTAAGCAAGCTTTTTACCACACAGCCACTCCTACGCCTATTACATTGATCCCAATGCTCAACTAGCCCTTATTTTATCGACCCCAAAGGATGAAGAGCAAAGCTGGGTCCTCAATAGGTAGGGAGTTTTCAAGTGTTTGTAATTTTAGAGGTAAGTAGAATTCATTATTTAGCAACCGAAAGTGGCGAGCTGGCACAGGTGTTACTGCACCATTTCAAATTTCGCCGAGGACAACTTTGCTCTTCATCCTTTGGGGTCGATAAAATAAGGGCCAGTTGAGCACGCGTCAATGTAATCGATTAGTCCCTTCCACTAAAACTTCAGGCCTTGTGCATACAGTAGAAAGGTCTATTTAGCAATTGAAAGGTGATGAGCAGGCAAATTCGTTAGCACGTCGGTTAAAATGTTCAGGGATATTTTCTCGGCCTTTTCATGTTCTGGGCTCAATTTAGGCGCAGGTCGTCTTTTCCTTTGGTTCTTTCGGGCTCGACAAAGTAAGGTCCCAGTCAAGTACTGGAGTTAATCAGCTAGACCCTCTTTCTAAATTTCAGACCTTGTGCCTATTTAGAAACAATTGTTTAGCAACTGATTTGGGTGTGCGAGACGCAATGGCGGCGAATGACGTGAAAAGAAAAGGCGGGCGAATCAGGTGGTATAACGACTTGCTGGTATAGATGAAAATAAACCATTGTGATAAGGGAAGAAGAGATGGTGAGAGAGAGAGAGATAGAGAGAGAGAGAGGGAGAGAGAGAGAGAGAGAGCTCGTCGGTTGGCTAATTGTGATATGTTTTGAGGGAGTGAAGGTTTGCTAACCAGTCAAATGATTGGTGCGTTCTTAAATACTTGCGTATGCATGTGTACGCGCCTCGTCTTGCTGCTCCCTCTCTCTATTTCTTTCTCTCTCTCCTTCCCCTTGCTTCCTCTGTCTGCCTCTCAGTTAAGTAAGCAGTATGCTAATGTGCCTTATATAGGTTTAGCAACTTTTCAGGGCCGAAATATTCTCTTGCTTTGAAACCCAAAGTTTGAGATGCAGCTTCGGCTGTTATAAATTTGTCATCACAATGAAAGGTGATCAGATTATTTTAGAAGCCTAATATTTTGTGAAGCTTGTGAAGAATTTAATTGCAATTCAACGCGTAAAGAAGGCTGTGTTCCAGTATGGCCACAACCCCATTCACGTTGGGGTTTGATAAATTGACGTATCGCATAGATATATAGGAGAAACGTTTAGTCGTAAATCGACTCAGTACATGACTGGTACTTATTTCATTATCACCAGATGGGACAAAACGCATGGATTCAACCTGGAGACTATTGGTTTCAAATTTTAGCACAAGGCCAGCAATTTCGTTGGAGGGGTTAAATCGATTAGATCGATCCCAGTGCTTAACTGGTATTATTTTATCGACCTCGAAAAGATGAAAGGCAAAGTCAACCTCGGTGGCATTTGAACTCAGAATGTAAAGACGGACAAAATACGATTAAACGTTTTGCCTGGCGTGCTAACGACTCTGTCAGCTCGCCGCCTCGCAGCCTGGAGAATACTAGAATCAAAACGCAAAGAGATTGAGCAACGTACCACAAAGCTATTACATCTGCTAATTTACAACTTTTTCAAGATAATGGGGTCACAATAGTATGCACAGATGTGTGCGCGTTTAAATAGAAACTGCATCTTTTCGGTTTGAACGGCAGTTTTTAACATAATTTCTAGGTAACTAAAAAATTTTAAACTTCGTATACTGGTAGAATGTGTTTATAAAACATCTTTTTCTCTTGGCTTTATTGAGAAGATTCTATAGTTTGTAAGATATTTGTTGTTTTTTTTTTCTTCAATTTCTGCAATTTCAACCAATCAATGACGTCTATTGAGGTAAAAAAAAACATTTTGTGCCGTATGAAAATGTCCCTCGTTTAAGAAACAGATTGGGCTTATTTGTGAAGAAAAAAGATACCTTCCCTCACCCCTAACCCTAACTAACCCTAACCCTAAAACAGATTGAAATGCAATAGATCGATACTAGGGTCATAATTATGGGTGACAATTTCATATGAGACCGCTAGAAAAAACTGCCGTTCAAACAGAAAAGATCCTAGAAACTCTGTTCTTGATTAAATCAACTGTTTAAAAATAAAAATAGAAATTTGGAATTTAAGATGTTACTGAATGAAAGGTGCCATTTCTATGCCACCATTTTTTTCCACCGTATAAATAAATACGTTAAACATTGTAAAGTTTCAAGTGAAAAAATAATTTACAATGGTAAAAATGGGTGAGACTCTTTTAATGAACTCAATTGACAGAGAATTTTTGAAACAATTTAAAATTTAACAGCCGTTGCCATTCTGAAAGAGAAAGCTGCGTAGTCAGCTAATAAAATGTGCAGAATCAAATGGCGGGAAAAAAACCCAAGTTGTTACCGACTTGTAATATGACTTTTTAGTCGGGTTTTGCCGCGGTTACGGTTGTTTGTTGTTGCCCTGCTTGTATGTTAGTCTACGCCTTACATTTTCTCGACCTTCTCTACGTGACTGGAACAGCGACATTAATCTTATTTATTTATTCATCTGTTTATTTGCTGAGTTGGTGTTGGTTGTAAATATGTATATTAAGAGTTGGAGGCGGACAAACTCGTTTTATGTTTTCGCTTTCGCGTTTACGCACCTCTTTGTTTGCCGCGTCCGCTTTTCGCCATCTCTCGCATTATGTATGAAGGTCATCATTCGAAATACTTTCTCTTTTTACTCTTTACTCTTTTACTTGTTTCAGTCATTTGACTGTGGCCATGCTGGAGTACCACCTTTAGTCGAGCAAATCGACCCCAGAACTTATTCTTAGCAAGCCTTGTACTTATTATATCGGTCTCTTTTGCCGAACCGCTAAGTTACGGGGACGTAAACACACCAGCATCGGTTGTCAAGCGATGTTGGGGTAACAAACACAGACACACAAACATATACACATACATACATATATATATATACATATATACGACTGGCTTCTTTCAGTTGTCGTCTACCAAATCCATTCACGAGGCTTTAGTCGGCCCGAGGCTCTAGTAGAAGACACTTGCCCAAGGTGCCACTCGCGAAATATAAACAGCTATTAATCCCTTTTGTGGTTCCATTTAGGTAAAGCTTTCAATCGTATAATTTTGAAAGGAAGCGTATTTAATACCCTGACACATTAAACTAAAGTCGTTTGTATTATTACAATAATTTGTGCATTTTTAAGAAACTTGATCTCACTTAATCTCACTGAGTTGAAATTAGTTCTATATATACTGATTCTGCTGATCCTGTTGTCAGTTTTTTATTTTCTGAGTTATCGTTTTGGTGATTTTATATTTATAAGAAGGTCTATTGCTCCATAACTGTATATAATTTCTTGCTGCAAACGTGTTCAGCGATGGTTCCATTATCATGTTTCGTGCTACGTTAGAGCTTTTCGATGCTAGTTTTTATTTTTTATTTTTTCATCACTCTTAGGGACGATAGCATTTCTCATATTTAAGACCTGTCAACTTATAAGTTGTATTAAATGTAGTTCTTCAGTTTCTTCAACTCTTCAGCAGGTTTTACTCTTGCAAAGATTTTATGGAATGTATAGTGTTACCCCTGAATGTTGTTCTGATATATTTTCTGCAAATGTCTTTTCGAACATCCAGGTCTTTGCAATAAGTTATCACCAGTGTCCTAATTTCATCAGCAGGTAACAATACAGTCTTTCATGAGGATCTTTATCAAGGTTTTGGAATGAGATCCAAAATCTATCCTTGCATATGTCGTAAGTTCGGTAGGGCAAAGTCGTTTTAAATTCTAGCTTAATTCCTATTTTATGCATAAGAGAAGATACAATTCTCGGATATATGAGATGGATAGGGGTTTCTCTTGGATGGCAATTTTTTCTCATTGGTTTGGATGGCAATTTTTTTTTATATATACTTTAAATTATAAAGATAGACCATGTTTTGCACAATACTGTAGTTAATTCACCATTCCTTTTCCTGACGTTGTACGTGTGATGAGATTTATGGATTAAATAAAACATCGTCGCTCTAGATACTCGAACATTCTGGTACCGGATTCTAGATATAAGAACTAATCTACAACACGAACATCATGCCCTGCTAAATGATCTTCATGATACGGTCAATATATTTACCATAATCCCTGCTGACGATGCTAGATTCGGACAGAAGTCGAATGATTGCTGGATTATGTTTATACAGCTGTTGTTTTTGTTGTATTTGTTATTTAACCCCAGTAACATAGTGTATGTAGTGGACTTCCGTGCTCGTTTACAAACACGATTTAATCTTTCCTTATTCCTTAGTGTGTATTACTAAATCTGAAAATATATTACGAGCAGATTACATCATGATATTGCAAGAACAGATTTATTATAAGGAAAATTAGTTTGTTTAATGAATTTCCGACGAAGTTTTACATACAACTTAACGAACACACGATGTCTGTTGATGGTATGTCATCCACTATAAGGCGGCGAGCTGGCAGAAACGTTAGCACGCCGGGCGAAATACATAGCCATATTTCGTCTGCCGTTACGTTCAGAGTTCAAATCCCGCCGAGGTCGACATTGCCTTTTATCCTTTCGGGGTCGATAAATTAAGTACCAGTTACACACTGGGGTCGATATAATCGACTTAATCCGTCTGTCTGTCCTTGTTTGTCTCCTCTGTGTTTAGCCCCTTGTGGACAGTAAAGAAATAGGTATTTCGTCTGCCGTTACGTTCTGAGTTCAAATTCCATCGAGGTCGACTTTGCCTTTCATCCTTTCGGGGTCGATAAATTAAGTACCAGTTACGCACTGGGGTCGATATAATTGACTTAATCCGTGTCTATCTGTCTTTGTTTGTCCCCTCTGTGTGTAGCCCCTTGTGGGTAGTAAAGAAATAGGTATGTCATCCACTATATCACCTACCCTTTCGGTCCTTATTTTTGATTCATTCTAATTATCCCACTGTCCCCTCTGTCCGCCTTCTGCCACCTCATGGCACAATACTTCATAACAGTGTTAAAAAGAAATTGGTTTCCCTATTATGATCTATGAATACACTATCGAGTCTATTTAGTATTTATGATGTAGTTGCTGGATTGACCCTTTAATATATTTGCCAGCAACCCCCTGAAGTGAGGGTTGCAACATTAAAGTTTGGAAATCGCAACGTGCGATTTAGGGAGATAAATTTGGCTGCTACTCTTAGCAGCACGAGCATCCGCCTATAGGTTCTTCCTTCAGTTCGCGAAGACTAGTGTTAAATCGGATGCGAGGCAGAGTCAAATGGGAGTCAGGTTGCCTCAGATGTTACTGATGCGGATGGTTGGAGTGATGGAAAGAGGAGCAAAAAGATAGCTCCCTTCAACTTATTTCTGCAACTTCTACTCTTCCCATCTTCTTCTTCCTCTTCTTCCTCCACTTCGTCCTCGTCCTCATTTTCGTCTTATTATCCCTAAAGTATTCCGGTTTTTTCCCTTTCTTTCTTCATGTGTTTTCTACATTTTTGCAGCATCCTTTTCTAACCCCTTTCTTCCTTTCCATCTTCTTTCTTTCTTTCTTTCTTTCTTCTTTTTCTTCTTTCTTCTCCTTTCTTTCTTTCTTTCTTTCTTCTTTCTTTCTTTCTTCCTTCCCTCTTCCCTCTTCCTTCTTCCCTCCTTCTTTCTCTCTTTCTTTCTTTCTTCCTTTCTTCTTTCTTTCTTTCTTCCTTTCTTCCTTTCTTTCATTCATTCTTCTTTCTTTCTTCTTTTTCCTTCCTCCTTCCCTCTTCCCTCTTCCCTTCTTCCCTCCTTTCTTTCTTTCCTTCTTCTTTCTTTCTTCCTTTCTTTCTTTCTTTCTTTCTTCCTTTCTTCTTTCTTTCTTTCTTTCTTTCTTTCTTTCTTTCTTCCTTCCCTCCTTCCCTCCTTCCCTTCTTCCCTCCTTTCTTTCTTTCCTTCTTTCTTTCTTTCTTCCTTTCTTTCTTTCTTTCTTTCTTTCTTCCTTCCCTCCTTCCCTCCTTCCCTTCTTCCCTCCTTTCTTTCTTTCTTTCTTTCTTTCTTCCTTTCTTTCTTTCTTTCTTCTTTCTTCTTTCTTTCTTTCTTTCTCCATCTAAATAACTTCATCTTCCACCGACACCCTCCAACCGTCACCTCATCGCTTTTCCACATCATCATCGTTATCATCATCATCGTCGTCGTCGTCGTCGTCACTACCACCACCACCATATCATCATCACCACCACAGCCACCACCGCTGCTATCATCATCACCACCACCACCATCACCACCACCACCACCACCGTCACCACCACCACCATCACCACCACCACCACCTTATCATCGTCACCACCACAGCCACCACCGCTGCTATCATCATCATCATCATCATCATCGTCGTCGTCGTCGTCCTCCTCCTCCTCCTTCTCCCCCTCCTCCTCCTCATTATATGCATACTTACTCAATATTCGCTGCAAAATGCTTTCGTTGCCGACCGATAAACCTGGAGCTATAACCCCCCACCTCCCCCTCTCTCCCCCCATCTCCCCTCTCTCTATTCATCTCTCTATCTATCTCTAACATACACAACGAATCATTCAACACACACCGTACATTCACCTCATACAAGCATCACATACACAAACGCATACAAAACATACACAAAAAGGTAATTTATACATAACTACACTCCTTTACTTCTAACTCGACAAACCTCGATGCAAGAAATGGAGCTACCAAAAAAAAAAAAAAGAAAATAATAATGATAATAAATAAAGGATCCGGGTATTTTAGCATCATAGCCCCTGGGTGCAGTGCATCTAGACATCATATGCACATGGCATGCAACATATACATGCATGCTTGTAAATACCTATTGATGCAGACGTGGAGAATAATTGTTCAGTTGACAGTTGTTATGAAATAATGCATAGCTATTTGTCGTTGCAAGCAAACACGAATACGCTTGAATGCATCATACACCAGCGAGCACGCATACACACTATTTGCATGTATGAACACTATATACATATATATGTGTGTGTATGTGTGTTTGTGTGTGTGGATATGCATGCATCATACATACATATACATATATCTGGATATCCTTGTTACTTATTTTGATTATAATCACCCCATTTTGAATCATATGGAGAATAGCATACTAAATTTTTGTGACTTTAACTTAAGTACCATATTCAACTGAACCTAAATTTTTACTAAACTTTTATATGTATATATATATGCATGTATGTATGTTGCATGTTGAAACACTCCTGTCACAGCTTGGGACCTTGAAGACTGTTATAATGCAAGAAAGTATACTAGTCCCTTAATATTTTATATTCAATATTTCATCTATTCAATAAGACAATCAATACTTCATTTCATGTTACTATATATACTATTTATACTATATATTCTATATTCTACATTAATATCATAAAGAATATAAATAAAACATAAAAAACAAACAGAGGAGGAATTCCTATATATATATGTATGTATGTATGTATGTATGTATGTATGTATGTATGTATGTATGTATGTATGTATGCATGTATGTATGTATATACTTATATATATATAACAAGTGTCATGGTAGTCTGTCATCTCGAGTATAAAACAAGTTTAAATGCTACTTTGCTTCTAGGACAACCTGCACACATGGATATATGCATGCATTGTATAGAAGCGTGTGTGTGTGTGTGTGTGTACTTTTCATTCAGATGCTTATTATGATGATGCGTATATGAGTATGCGAGTATTATGCGTTTATTCGTACGGCTGCATGTGCGTGTGTGCTTGTCTACGTTTTTACATGTCTCCGTTTGCATATACGTGCCACTGTATGTGTGTGTGCGTGCGCCAGGTGAGAGAGAGAGAGAGAGGAGAGATTGCGTTTATGTGTGTACACTGACTGTTGGTCCATCATCATCACCATCATCATCATCACCATCATCATCATCATAATCATCATCATCATCATCATCATTTAACATCATCATCATCAACATCAACATCACTGCCGTCGTCGCAGACCTTTCAAGCTACCCATGTGCGGGGTTGTCGTATTTCGGTTTCATGTACCCCGGGCACTTAGTGGGGTGGAGCCTGTTACCCGGGGTTCTTTTAGCTCTGCAAAAATTTACATAATGATAGGCGGCTGAATAATGTTTTAGCTCATTGCACCCGTCAGCAAACGTGCGCCTGTCCTTGCATGTACGCGTGCACATTTGCATGCGCTATTTTGCAGAAATACTCATTTGCGCGCACGTCTATTATTTGTTGACACGATTATTGCCGAGCTTGATGTGGTCGCTTGATGGGCTAAAAATAGCAGCAAAATTTCTTTTAAATCACCCTTAAATAGTCTTAAGGCATAACGTTGTGTTGTGTTTGTGTGCGTGTGTGCGTGTTTAACCCGAGTAAAAAAATGGGGTGTGCATGATTGGAATGTCTTCAATTATATCTCTGCTTACTCTGGGCAGCCACAATATGCATGCATGCACACGCATGCACATATCTATCCATCCATCTATCTATCTATCTATCTATCTATCTATCTATCTATCTATCTATCTATCTATCTATCTAACTATCTATCTATCTATCTATCTATCTATCTATCTATCTATCTATCTAACTATCTATCTATCTATCCATCTATCTATCTATCTAGCTAGCTAGCTAGCTATCCATCTATCTATCTATCTATCTATCTATCTATCTATCTATCTATCTATCTATCTATCTATCTATCTATCTATCTATCTATTTGTTTGTTTGTCTTTCTGTTTGACTGTCTGTCTGTCTATCTAATCTCTCTATTTTATATAAATATAGGATACTAAAATTTAAAGGAGCTGTAAAGGTTTTGTTTTAATTTTTAATTTTTAATTTTTTTTTATGTTGAGCCCGACTGATGGCTTCGGAACGAGTTTCTGGGACCGGTAGAGCCTTTCCCTTCTTATAGACCTTAAGTATACAACATCCCTATTCACTTGCGTCCTTGTGTCAGTGCAAGGAATAATTATCTAATCATCAGACACTTTTCTTTGTTCCTTTCTTTTTTATTACAAAGTCGTAATGTTTCCTAAAACAGGTCTTTCAACTATCTGTTGGGGTTTTTTTTCACAGTTGTTTGAAGTTACGAAATCTCGAGGTAATTTGACACCGAACGACGTCCAGTTTATAAACAATGTCAATCTGTCAGGAACAAAGAAAAACAATTACATCCAGTAGTGATATTCTCAGCAGCTGCTGACACTTTGTAAGATACAAAGTTCACGCGTCGAATGCTCTATTGTTCACGTAGAAACACTAGTCAAATCATTGGTGAGATTTGGTATTGGATAATCTAGTCCTAGATGAACTACGTGTGAAAAGAGGCGAGATGATCACGGTTGGAATACTTTGGGGCTCGATAAGGCGGCGAGCTGGCAGAAACGTTAGCACGCCGGGCGAAATGCGAAGCCGCATTTCGTCTGCCTTTACGTCCTGAGTTCAAATTCCGCCGAGGTCGACTTTGCCTTTCATCCTTTCGGGGTCGATAAATTAAGGACCAATTACGCCCTGGTGTCGATGTAATCGACTTAATCCGTTTGTCTGTCCCTTTTTGTCTCCTCTGTGTTTAGCCCCTTGTGGGCAGTAAAGAAATAGGTATTTCCTCTGCCGTTACGTTCTGAGTTCAAATTCTGCCGAGGTCGACTTTGCCTTTCATCCTTTCGGGGTCAATTAAATAAATACCAGTTACGCACTGGGGGTCAATATAATCGACTTAATCCGTTTGTCTGTCCTTAATTGTGGGTAGTAAAGAAATATACTTTGGGGCATAGGTATGCTCGATCAAGGTTGACCTGGGGTTAAACAACAACAGTAAAAAGAAATTCATCACTCGATCTAACTAGAGAGACTATATACCAGACATAGCAGCTAAAGTTTTTAATAAATTACATCCTATCGACTTCAATAAAATGAAAGTCACATTTAGTTCCAGTGGCGGCTCGTGTATAGGCACTGCAAAACTGCAGCACCCCCTAATTCCAATCGATATTATCGATAACATTCAATATAAGGGGTCCTTTTCTTTTTTAATTCTTTCTTTATAATGTCAGTAGCCATCTCCTAGTTTATGAAAAAAATACAGAAATCCTTGCGCTTCACAGTTCCAGTGACGCAATGTTTGGCTGTTGTGCGCATGCTCACATGTCCGAGATAGGAAGCTTCACGCTAGAGAGAGAGAGAGAGAGAGAGAGCACTGTGGTTCGCGCAGTGCTGGTGAAAGGTAGTGTTGCTTTTTCACTCTTTTGTACGTTGTGCCTTAAAAACGTGTTTATATTCTTGAATGCGATAAAATGTAGAATTAGATTATTATCCTGCTTTTAGCTACAATGTTGCTGCCATGATTTCAAAAAATAGGGCAGATTTCCACCTCCCGCCTATTTTGTGATTTAAGGGGGATTTTTGAAAAACAAGGGAGAATTCGCGGTGACGTTCAGTGAACAAATTAAACACACTACCGGGCAGTGGCTAAAACGTGAACCGATCAAGTTTATGTATAAATCTTCTTTTTAAATGTTTGCTTCCTTTTACACAATATTAAAAGAACGGCTAAAACTTTTCTAAAGCAACACCCCAACTAACTGTATCTGCGAGCCGCCACTGTTGGTTCTAATGTTCTTTGCAGAGGAAAGCGGAACGGTCACAAAAAGAAAAAAAATCGATTTTTAATCATAGGCCGCCTTGATTAGCTTTGATCGCCTTACAACAACAACATCACGTATTTCCCGACTTCTATAATCCTCTACTCCATCATTCCTCGAGACCTCCGCAATAATCAAACTGTAATGATCAACCTTGTAATACCATTTGGGTGGTAGACTTAATCCATCGTCCGGTTCACTACCACCACCACCAAGTACCTGGGTAATTTTTGCTGAGTTCACTTTATTGCCAGCAGTTAGATCAGGTTTCCGACTTGAAGGTAACTCCCAACCAACCAACCACTCACCGACTCACTAATCACAGTGACCCTAAAAAGGACCATAGAAGTTTAAAAGTTATCCTTTCTACTCAAGCTATTAAAATAGAAAATAAAAACAAAAGCATTCAATATTAACCCTATTAACTTTACAGAACCACCGATATAACTCTATTAAGAATTGACGGGGAAGCTAGCTGTAGGCAGCATTGCCTTCCCTTCTGGGCCTAAGTCGTTTTTAGAAATTAAAAAAATATTTGTCTAAAACTTATCAATCAGAAGACTTTGGATTCGTTTAATTCTTCTCGTCTCAGACTTGTACTTACCTGGCAAGTAGGGCCGGTTATAAGTCAGACAGATTTGTTCAAACTGGGCTCCGCACCAAGTGAGGTCCCCGTACACAGGCTCGTCCGAAGGTCGCTATGATGAATTTTACATACATCATTGAGGCCTCAAGCCCTCAACGCTTTTTGACTGGTACCGACGCACTACACGAAACATAAAACATCAATCTTTAGCTTTTTTAGAGGAGAAGACCCAACTAACATTTCTCTAATTCGGCCCCGCACTTCCTAGCGCCAGCCCAGCTGGCACATGATTTGATCTGAGACCTTACTTTGTAGCTAAAGTAATTACATAATGGAACTCATATTAGTTATTCACATGCACACAGAAACTGGTAAAAATCATTTAAGTAATATATAAGTGCATTTTTGAATGACTAAAGTGTATCTTCTTCGCTGTAATTGCTCATTCTGATCAGCTTTACCAAAACAGCTGGTCGTTGTTATATTGAATATCGATTTATTTTTACTTGGTTATAGAGTACAGTTAAATTGATTTATTAGACTGTGGAGTACAATTGTCTGAATTGATTTACAAGTAAAACTACTTGTTTAATCTACCCTATTGGGGTGAAAGACCTAGTCAACCCCAGCAGATTTTGAGCTCAAACGAGAGACAGACGAAATCTGATAGTAGTGAAAATGATATCTGATACGTTGTTCTACCGCTGCTACCACATCATGGCTTTGTGACCGTCTGTGAGGATACGCCAGTGTAAGTAAACAATGAACTGTTTGTAGGCAGACAGATTTCAATTAAAGTGTTTCAGAAGAGGGCTATTTCTTCTTTATGCATCTCTTCCCGCCTTAAACAAAAGCAAGCAACCAGTGTAATTCATCGAGCCTCTTCGTGGTCGTCGCTCAACTAGCTAGAAATAGCAACAGGATCTTACTCAAACCACACTCTATGAGCCTCAAGAAAACGAGGGAGTTCGATCGGGGTTGACCTGAGTCTAAACAAGAACCAAAACGATAACAACAGCAACATCAACAAACCAATATCCTTGTAGGTGGGATATTTGGGAACGACCAGCTTATATAACCTGTGTTCCCTGGGAAGCATGTTGACGTGTCTGCCGTAACATTTGTATCGTGTTTAAAAGAAATAGCAACAGCTATAGGCTTCGACCTTCATCAATGGGTATACTTTTTCGATCCCATATTTGCTTCCCACTCATCTATTGTTTATGCGTATTTAAAAAAAATAAATGCCGTAGCTGCTTACGATTTACATATATATAGATATTACACAAACATTCATTTTTCTCTTGTTTTTTGCTAATCACTGATGCATCACGGACTACGACATGCAATGTTGGTGAAATTTGAACTAGACGTCAATAAAGGAGGAAACCAACAAAAGCTGACACCAGCTTCTCACCAGCAACAGATGTTTGGGAAGCAGATAAGGAGTGTGTCTTTCTTACAACTAAACCTAGAACAACAAAAATAGCAGAACCAACAACAACAATGATCATTTTTTTCAACTACAAGCACAAGGCCTGACATTTGCAGGGACAGTGCTAGTCGATTACACTGATCCTAGTGCTCAACTGGTAGTTATTTTATCGACCCCGAAAGAAATGAAGGGCAAAGCTGACCTCGGTGGATTTAAAATCAACGTAAAAAGCAGGAAGAAATGCTGCAGAGCATCTAGCACGGAGTGTTAACAATTCCTTTTTTCTTTTATTGCCCACAGAGGGGACAAACAAGGACAGACAAACGGATTAATTTGAACTCAGAACGTAGCGGCAGACGAAATACCTATTTCTTTACTACCCACAAGGGGCTAATCACAGAGAGGACAAACAAGGACAGACAAACGGATTAAGTCGATTATATCGACCCCAGTGCGTAACTGGTACTTCTTTAATCGACCCCGAAAGGATGAAAGGCAAAGTCGACCTCGGCGGAATTTGAACTCAGAACGTAGCGGCAGACGAAGTACCTATTTCTTTACTACCCACAAGGGGCTAATCACAGAGGGGATAAACAAGGATAGACAAATGGATTAAGTCGATTATATTGACCCAGTGCTAACTGGTACTTAATTTATCGACCTCGAAAGGATGAAAGGCAAAGTCGACCTCGGCGGAATTTGAACTCAGAACGTAACGGCAGACGAAATACTGCTAAGCATTTTGCCCGGCGTACTAACGTTTCTGCCAGCTCGCCACCTTAATACCAATAATAATCCTTTCCATTAAAGACACAAGGCCTGGAATTTTTGGGGGAAGGGAGCAGGCAGTTACATCGACCCTAGTGTTTCACTGGTACTTAATTTATCGACCCCGAAAGGATGAAAGAAAAAAGCCGGCCTCTTTTGAAAGAGTCTATCAACAGCTGTCCAAAGAATTGAAGCAAAGAAAATCGACATGTCATGCACATGTCTCTCTCTCTCTCTCTCTCTCCTCTCTCTCTCTCTCTCTCTCTATCTCTCACTCTCTCTCTCTCACTCTCTCTCTTTCCCTTTCTCCCTCCATCTTCTTCTCCCTTTGTTTTTCTTTCTGCGTTTCAGATTTTGCATCCATATTTTATCGAAATTACAAAGTTTAGCTTTTGCTGTTGATCTAAGATTTATTTCATCCACATTCTTGTAACACTATAGAGTGAGAAAGTAAAAGAATTAATATGCATGAATTACGCCCGTATCTGGCAGGAAGTATATCATCCAATAGTTGGCATTTAACATTTAATTTTATAATCGTCAAATATGTGTGTGTGTGGATATGTCAAGCTTATTTGTTGCGTTGAAAGAAAATTACCACGCTGGTTATTTCGGCAGAACAGACATTATTTCCCCACTCACAAATCCATTAATGCTATAATTAATTTCATTATTCAGACAAATATTATCATTCGTATTTACACAAATCATAGCGATGTCGGTACTTATAAATATTAACTAAGTTACACGTACAAAGCACACACAAACATAGATGTACACTCGCATTTCATCACACTGGCACAGCCATAGGAACAAATGTATACTGGGCTTGTGTCAATGTTTAGAAACCATAATTGTTATGGCGATTAAGGCAGTGAGCTGGCAGAGTCGTTAGCACGCCACACGAAATCCTTAGTGGTACGTCTGAAGGCGGCGAGCTGGCCGAAACGTTAGCACGCCGGGCGAAATGCTTCGCGGTATTTCGTCTGCCGTTACGTTCTAAGTTCAAATTTCGCCGAGGTCAACTTTGTCTTTCATCCTTTCGGGGTCGATTAAATAAGTACCAGTTACTCACTGGGGTCGATGTAATCGACTTAATTCGTTTGTCTGTCCTTGTTTGTCCTCTCTGTATTTAGCCCCTTGTGGGTAGTAAAGAAATAGGTACGTCTTTACGTTCTGACTTCAAATGCCGCTGAGACTGACTTTGTCTTTCATTCTTTTGGGGGTCAATAAAATAAGTACCAGTTACGCACTGAGGTCGATGAAATCGATTAGCCCCTTCTCGCAAAGTGTTAGGCCTTGCGCCTATAATAGTAAAGATTATTATTATAACGATTAAGGCAACAAGCCGGCAGAATTGCTAGAGCTTTGGGTAAAATGCTGTTTACGTTCTGAGTTCAAATCCTGCAATGATCAACTTTGCTTTTCATTCTTTCATGGTCGCTAAAATAAAGTATCAATCATGTAAAGGGATTGATGGTATTGTCTAAACCCTCCTCACGGAATCGTTGGTTTTGTGCCAAAACTTGAAGACGTTATTATTGTGGTGTTTGAGGATAGTATACTGGCAGAATCGTAATGGAGCCGATATTTTGTTACGGCGCTTTACGATCTGAGTTCAGATCTTGCCGAAGTCAATTTTTGCGTTTCATCTCACTGTAGTCGTTAAAATAAAATACCAGCCAAATACTGGAGTCCATTTAGCCGACTAATTCATGATCACAAAATCTGCAACCATAGCCCCATGTAAAAAGTTATTACTATAGTTTAAAAGGGGGAGAGCTGGCCGAATCGTTAGCACGGCGGATCAAATGTGCATAGTAGCACTTTCGTCTTTCTTTATATCCTGAGTTCAACTTCCGCTGAGGTCGACTTTACCTTTCGTCTTCTTCGGGGTCGATAAGCTGCCGGCCTTGAATCAAAATATGAAATCATTATTGATATAGTTTATATGTATATATAATTACGATATTAAAACACTATAGAATTGACAAGATATTTGCTAGTTACTAGCTTGTAGTACTGAATTCATCTTTACCGCAATGCTAGTCTTACTTGACCTACACAATCACACTACACAAAGAAGAAATCTCTTGAGGATCCTCAATTGTCCATCGTTTGCTGCTTTTACCATGTGATGCTTCAGCTGTGTAAATAGCTTCCTGTATTTATGCAAAAGGATTCTTACTTCAGATCCTCTTTTGTATGCTTGTATATATAAATGTATGAACAGACTCATGCACATGATACACACAGACACACACATATATACATGCAAATATATATGAGTATATATAATATATATTAGATATATATATACACACTCCCTGATTTCCCCTTCCCTCTGCTCCCTCACTCCCTCTTCCCCTCTTCTCTATCCCCCTCTCCTCTTTCCTCCTCACATCCCCCCTCATCCCCTTCCTTCTCCCCAATCCTCCCTATCCCCTTCTCCTCCCCTCTTCTTCCTCTCCCCCCCTTTTTCCCCCTCCCCCTCTTCTCCCTCTCCCTCTTCTCCCCCCTCTTCTCCTCACTACACCACATGATTTACACATCACATCACATACGATGTGCCATACTAATACACACACCAACAATACATACTAATACGTACTAATACATACTAGTACATACTAATACTTACACCAACCCCTTACATACACACGTCCAGACCCCGCTACGCACTTATACTCTCTCACACACACACACACACACCATATACATACCAATACATACTAATACATAATAATACATACACCAACCCCATACATACGCACGTCCAGACCAATCTTACGCACTAATACTCTCTCATACACACACACAACACAACACACCCTTATCACTACTAATACATACACCAACCCTATACATACACACATCCAGAACCCTCCCACGCACTTTTAGATGGTCCCTCAACCTTTTATCAACCCTATTATCTCCCCTTATTTCGCTCTCGCGTCTCATGTTTGATCTTTGACCTCTGGCCGAAATCAGATCGCCATGTTGATTCGTTAGCTACTGCACGCATTTTTTTTCTCTCCTTCTTCTGGTTTTTCTCTCTGTGTATCTTTTGTTGAAGAGCGTAGGCTCGAAACGTTAAAGACTTGTTTTATTTATATTTCCTGAGCGCCATACTAATACAATTGTTCGTTTGTTTTCCACCTGCCTTCGTCTTTTGTTTATTTTCATAAAGCTTCCCGTTATATATAAACTTACACTTGTAAACGTACGTATAATTACGTTCGTACTTTTTATTCTCAGTCTATCAAGCTCTGAATATCTTCACAGTTCAGTTATGAGAGACGCAGACAACCACAGATATAATCATAATTATGGATATACGCGCATAGTCTCATAATTATATTATCTTAGAAATTACTCTATTTCTTAGAAGTACAGTATCGCAATAGTATATACATCAATCTATAAGTAATTAATTTGCTCGCATTTTTAATCTCTTGTAATCTAGAGGCGTCACAGCTGCAACAGCAGTATCATCATCATCATCATCATCATTAGTAACAACAAGAACAAGAGCAGCAGTAGTACTAGTAATTATAAAAATAATGATCTCTAATGTGGACGCAGAATGTTATGTATTTTGGAAGGGAGAGAGAGAGACTTGTCCGAAAATTTTAGTCAATCTAACTTGACTTATCTCCCTTCTTTGTTACTTCTCCTTTTTAAACGTCTCTCGGGGAAGATTTTGCCCACAGATTACTCGAGTAATGGCACTCAATCGAAGATTTTCAACTCACAGCGTTACGTATGTAAATCCTTAGTGTAAGGCTCCGATTCACTATATAGTCTTCTAGCAGAATGCCATTAGTGAAGTTCACCAAGTCGTTATGTCTTTTTTATTTTTTTTATTTTCTAATCAGCGAAATGTTCTTGTAATCATTCCAAGATCTTTGTAGTCCCACCAAAACCGTTCTGCATAAACTGGCGGAAGGTAAATAATTCAGTACTACAAATATTAGACTGCACATAGGTTTGTATTTTTTGTTAACCTCAGACCATCCCTGATCGAACGGACCAATGGTATATGATTAAAAATGTTCCTGTCACTTTCCAGTACTTCCATATTCAATGTAGTGTGTAATTTGAGGGGAAATTTTATTGCTGTTTAGGGCAGAGTCACACCCAATGATATTATATTTGTGTAGAAGCATCTAAAGCTAACCCAAGTGCTACTATTTTCTTGGCTCTTTTCTCTCTTCCTTCTCTTCCCACTCTCCCTGTACTTCACTTTAGCACTTGACGAAGGGAATATGTGCGAAACGTTATATTTTTACTCTAAGAGCTTTGCTCTATAACTATTTGTCCTTCCTTGTGCGTCAAGCTGATAATGTTTTACTGTGAGCATCCCTTGGACTTTTGTTTATTTTTGTTTTAATATTTACTTTGCTATATATACATGCATTTATATGTGTGTGATGCGTATATATATGTATATGTATATATATGTGTGTGTGTATGTATATAAATATATATGTATATGTGCGTGTTTGTAATATATATATATATATATATATATATATATATATATATATCTGTATGTATGTATATATGTACGTATGTGTTTGTATATATATATATTTATATATATATATATATATGTGTGTGTGTGTGTATGTGTATGTTTATGTGTGTGTATATATATATATATATGTGTGTGTGTGTGTGTATATATATATAAATTCACCACAGTGAATACATGGAAGAGCCTACATTTTCATCAGGATGCATGTGTCGCGTGTGACTCTGTGTGTGTGTGTGTGTGTGTGTGTGTGTGTGTTTGTGGTGTGTGTGTGTGTGTGTGTGTGTGTGTGTGTGTGTTTGTGTGTGTGTGTGTGTGTGTGTGTGTGTGTGTGTGTGTGTGTGTTTAAAAGCGGTGATATTCAGAGTCGATCGGGGTAGGATTACTGATAAAAGTTTGGTTGAAATACGAGTTGTTTTGATAACACAGTTTTTCGCTAATTAGTTCTTTATCTACTTGCCAAATGATGATCAACAGATTATAAAAATATGAGTCTTATATATATATATGTACGTATGTGTTCTTGTGTGTGTGTTTGCGCGGTTATGTGGTTCAAACGCATGAGTGTGTGTATGCTGTGTGCATGTGTGTGTGTGTATATGTTTGTGTATGTATGTGAAATATGCGCCATGGATTTATGCGATTATTTGCCTTATAAATCTCAAGCAGCGTCTAAATATCTGTAAATGTTTTCATACGACGACAACTGGTTTCTTTTGAGAAATGGTGAAACAAAGACACAGGAAGAAAGAGAAAAGAGACCAAGGCAGACAAACCGATAGACAGAGATACCGAGAACCACAATGACAGAGGAGAGAGGGGGAAGAGAGAGACATGCAGAAGACACAAAGAGAGATTTAGTGTACATTGTTAGTGGTACAACAAAAACATAACATCTGTATACTTGAAAGACTTAACAGAGAAGTTTTAAAAAAATTTGTCAAAGACATGCTCTCAACACGACATGTTAGACAGAAGGGGTCTTCATTGACATTAACGTCTGTGTATATAGTATATGTATTTAGGTGAGTGTGTGTGTGTGTATGTATAAGTATCTGTGTGTATATATATATATATATGTGTGTGTGTGTGTGTGTGTGTGTGTGTGCAGGTGGCACATAAAAAGCAGCATTTGGGCGTGGCCGTTGCCAGTACCACCAAACTGGCCCTCGTGTCGGTGGCATGTAAAAAGCACCCACTACACACTCTCGGAGTGGTTGGCGTTAGGAAGGACATCCAGCTGTAGAAACTCTGCCAGATCAGATTGGAGTCTGGTTCGCCAGACCTCAGTCAAATCGTCCAACCCATGCTAGCATGGAAAGCGGACGTAAATGATTTATATATATGTGTGTGTGTGTGTGTGGTGTGTGTGTGTGTGCAGGTGGCACATAAAAAGCAGCATTTGGGCGTGGCCGTTGCCAGTACCGCCAAACTGGCCCTCGTGTCGGTGGCATGTAAAAAGCACCCACTACACACTCTCGGAGTGGTTGGCGTTAGGAAGGACATCCAGCTGTAGAAACTCTGCCAGATCAGATTGGAGTCTGGTTCGCCAGACCTCAGTCAAATCGTCCAACCCATGCTAGCATGGAAAGCGGACGTTAAATGATTTATATATATGTGTGTGTGTATGTGTGCAGGTGGCACATAAAAAGCACCATTTGGGCGTGGCCGTTGCCAGTACCACCAAACTGGCCCTCGTGCCGGTGGCATGTAAAAAGGACCCACTACACTCTCGGAGTGGTTGGCGTTAGGAAGGGCATCCAGCTATAGGAACTCTGCCAGATCAGATTGGAGTCTGGTTCGCCAGACCTCAGTCAAATCGTCCAACCCATGCTAGCATGGAAAGCGGACGTTAAATGATGATATATACATATATGTGTGTGTGTGTGTATGTGTGTGTGTGTGTGTGTGTTGTGTGTGCGTGTGTGTGTGTGCGCGTGTGTATGTATGCATATCAGTAATGATTTTCAGCATGTGATAACATAGAAAAACAAACAGAGAAAAGTCAATACAATTGAAGAATGAATATGTATATCTCACAGTATAATAGTAGTTCGTAACTCGTCCATTACTGCACAGTTTCACCATATACATATAAATTGTCCGATTTATACCACTTAATAATCCAGAACGTCGAAACTTTAGAATAAGATTAACTATGATCAGTTCCCAAATAGGAACGATAAAGGAATTCTTTCTAGTAGTGGCGAGCAGTTTTTTTTTTGTATGTGTATTGGGAACCTTTAATTAGATTATCTAATATTTTTAAGATGCATGATGTGATTTGGGGAGATTTGGCTGTTATTTCAGGCATACTGAGCAACCACATATAGGCTTCGTGGAGATAATCTGGGTGGATGAGTGTGTGCAGGGCTGTTGCTTTTTTTGCCGTTGATGCTGTTTTATTTTGGTTTGTTTGTTTTTTTTTTATCCCCAGATCAGCGCTGATCAATCTGATATTTAGATTAGAAGACACTCCAATCGTGACCATACCGCTATTTTAGTGCTATGTAAAATTACATTGGAGGTAGATCAGGACAAGTCCTCTCACAGTTTGATGGAAACATGCTACCGACAACCTTCTAATCAAGTACTGCCTGCCCATCGTCTTTGGGTCAACGACTAAACCGGCCCCTTCCTGGGGCTAGCTTACGGGAACGTAAACAAACCTACAGCGGTTGTTAAGCGATGGTGGTACAAACACAAAGACACACACATACATAAATACACACACACACACACATATATAGAAAGGATGTGGCCAAATGGTTAGGGTGTTCAGCTCACGATCGTTAGGTTGTGAGTTCGATACTCGGCAGCGAGTTGTCTCCTTGAGCAAGATACTTTATTTACTCCAGTCCATTCAGATGACAACAATGACTAGTACTTGTATTTCTGTGTCACGCTGAATCTTCCTGAGGACTATGTTAAGTGTAACGTGTATGTGGTATACTCAGCCATGTGCACGTTAATTTCACGAGCAGGCTATTTCGTTGATCGGATCAACTGGAACCCCCGTCGTAACCAATGGAGTGCCGCACACACACACACACACACACACACACACACCACACACACACACACACACACACACACACACACGATGGGCTTCTTTCAGTTTCTGTCTACAAAATTCACTTACAAGGTTTTTGTTTTCCTGGGGCTATGAAAGAAGACAGTTGCCCTGGGTACCACGCAGTGGGATTGAACCGAAGATCAAATGTTAGGGAAGCAAGCTTATAACAAAACCTGCTCAAAACCTACTTCAGAATCAATGAAGGACATCCTTATCCTCGAGCGGAAATAGACCCTATCACGGCTGCTAAGCCCAATGAAACCCTTAAATGGAAGTTCATTCATTCATTGTTCGACCGTGGACGGGACAATGGAATTTACTATGTTACGCCAGACTTCACGGTCCATCATAGTATTACGGAGGTCCTGTTGCTGGATGCCTGTATCCCTAGAGATTACAACAGGGTAGGAGAGTGTGCGCCATCTGGTATCGCGAGTAGATGGCTTCCAGAGGAGAAGAGTAGAAATTACCTCGTTTTCAGCTCTACAACAATGTCCAGCAAACTGGACTCTTCTACCTTTCACAAGAGATGACACAGGTGGTAATTTCCCATTTATTTGCATTTTGGTTGGATGGCGCTTAAAATCTTCAAAGCCACAGTCGAACCAATTCTACTATAATGGCTCAGAAACCTGGACGTTATCAAAGAAGCTTGAGAGGCAGTGGAATGGGAGTTACACCACAATTTAATTCTATTCGGGAGCCATCGGGACTCCGGGGGCCCTAGACGGAGGGATGGTAGGGGAGGGGGAGCATTGGAAAAAAAACCCATTCAACTGTCCCAGTGACATATAAGTAATGGAAACCACTCGTATTTAGATCTATATTTCCCACTGTCATTCCTTAGTTTTATTATTATTATTATTATTATTATTGAGTGAGAGAGCAGTTCATGCCATCAAAGTGACACTGGGGTAAAATATACGAAGCCCAATATACCCATCATGACTACCCGTCTGATAAGGGTACACCAGGCACATGCATCACAACCATATGTGCACGACATGGTGATTTCATATCAAGATAAACAGCACATGACCTTGCAGGCGGGGCCCAGTTAGAATTTTCTTCAGGTTGAGTAGCCCATCCCGCTCAAACGGTCCCTGAATAAGGGTTGTTTAGGGATGTTGAACGAAACACCCATGTTTCCAGAGGTGAATTATTCAAACCCCAAAGAATCCCTCTCAACACATGGCTATGATGCTCCCCCACTACTTCTGCTCGTGATCAGAGATGCACATATCGTCAGCCACTAAGGGACATGCTCAACTTGTTAAGGTCAAACAACTGACAAGCAAATCTGTGGTATTTGCTGTAGCCCATCTTTTATACCAAGACAAAACAATGTACATAAAAATACTTCCAATCAGGTAAGTTAAGAAGCCATGAGAGCCACTGCCTGGTACTGCATCAGGGCATTTATTATTATTATTATTATTTTAATTCTTTACTTGTTTCAGTCATTAGACTGCAGCCATGCTGGGGCATCGCCTTGAATCTTTAGTCGAATGAATCGACCTCCAGTACTTATTTATTAAGCCTGGTACTTATTCTATCAGGCTCGTTTGCCGAACCGCTAAGTTACGGGGATGCAAACACACCAACACCGGTTTCGGACGGTGGTGGGGGCGGGACAGATACAGACAGAAAGACACACACATAACGGACTTCTTTCAGTTTCTGTCTACCAAATCCACTCACGATGATTATTTATCTTTTTTTTTTTATTACCTAAGACAGTAAATGGTGATACGATTTGGGGTTATAGTAATTTGGCTGCTGCTTCTAGCAGACCAGGGTGGAAACAGAGAGGATCCCTCGTTGGCCTGCGTACGTACAGTAGGTAGGTTATAGATGTGGGACATAAGCAGTCTTTTATGTCTGTTGTTAGATAATATTTCGACTGGGGGCAACTACTGCGATCGCTCACCCCCCCCCCATTTCCTAACCCCCGTCTAATACTACAGTCACCTCATCACTTTCTTTACCCCCTCGTCCACTGTTGCCAAGTGGCAGCAGCAGCAGCAGCCATACAGTCCTGTTCTTTCTCCTTCTCTCTCACTCTCCCACTCTCTCTCGTTATCCTTGATTATAATACACACACACACACACACACACACATATATATATATATATACACACACACATGCATATGTCCTTGATTATGATACACACATACACACATATATATATATACACACACATGCATATATATCCTTGATTATAATACACACACACACACACACACATATATATATATATATATATATGTACAGTATATGTTTATATATGTGTGTATATATATATATATGTATATATATGCTTGTATAATATGTATATGCGCGTGTGTGTGTGTGTGTGCATGTATATGTCTATATATTATATGTGTGTGTGTGTGTGTAGACTGTCGTTCCACCGTCACCGCCATATCAGCGCCGCCGCCCCCGCCGCCGCACCTTATGTGTGTCCCTCTCCTTTGTCAGCCACTACCACAAACCCCTGAATAACTGAAGCAATATTCCCAGCGCTCCACCACGCCAACACCAACACTTCTACCAACGCCACCATCACCACTCCTTTCCTTATCATGATCATCGTCGTGATCATCATCTTCATCATCATGATCATGATTATGATGATGATGATGATCATCATCATCATCATCATTCACCACCGCCATCTGGTAGTAATGGCGCCCAAATCTTCCTCAAAATTCAGTTTTTTGGGGGTTTTTTCGACTTAAATACGAAAAGAACGCATTAAAAAATGTTGTGTTACTTATCTTTGAAATTAACTGGATTGTCATAGCTGGAGCGAACGGCGGGATGAATAGCAACCGTGCAGAATCACAACCGACGGCATTCAGCCATATCTACGTTAGGAACAGGAGGAGGAGGAGGGGGAGGAGGAGGAGGAGAAGAAGAGAAGAAGAAGAAGAAGAAGAAGAAGAAGAAGAAAACAAAGAAGAAGAAGAAAACGAAGAAGAAAACGAAGAAATAGTAGAAGGAGAAGAAGAAGTAGAAGAAGAAGAAAACGAAGAAGAAGAAGAAAACGAAGAAAACGAAGAAGAAAAACAAGAAGAAGAAGAAGAAGAAGAAAACGAAGAAGAAGAACAAGAGCAAGAAGAACAATAACAATAACAACAACAACAGCTACAAAGGGTGGGTCGGATTTAGAGGTGACGAAATTACAAAACATTGCTGACACCACTGAACCTATCTGCTGTCTCTTAAAGTCTCTGCTCTGCTGTTACGACAGTTCCATGCAAGATCTAAAAACCACCAGCTGTCGGTGACGTATTCAACTGTTTGTCTCTGTAGAATATCTTGCTTGATATCTCTGTGGGATATCCTGCTGATATCTACTCTGTGTGTATCTTCGATAGATCTTTTAAAACAAAATGGTGTAATAGAATGAAAAAATGAAAGCAATATTATAACAAACGCTTACAATAACAATAACAACAGCAACGTTTGTGACTAGAGTATGTTTATGATTCCCTTGGTACTCCGATTTTATGAGTATTTATCTAAGATAAATCCACAGCAGCAACAACAAAAAGGTGATAACAAGCTGCGTAGCGGTAAGAACATGTACCATCAAACAGCATCATCATCATCATCAAGAACAGTAGAAACATCGTTTAGTACAACAACCAGTGTGTTCTTAGTAAACTCAGCAGTACGGCTTTGATTTCCATTTGGACACGGAGAGCTTCGTCAATGATTAACTGCTTATTATGCGACGTGAGTACAGTTAGCAGAGAAAATACTATGCACTATGATAATTACGCAGCGTAACAAAATATTTATTTTAATTTTTTGTCTTTGGTCAGTAAGTGTCATTTTCCTATTTGCTTCTATCAGGAAATCAAAGTATGCAGAGTGCCGGAGCAAATATCATACGATATTTTGTGTTACGTTAAATGATTTTGTCCATTCGCAGAAGGAGGCGAGCTGGCAGAAATGCTAGCACGCCGGGCAAAATACTTATTGGTATTTCGCCTGTTTTTACGTTCTGAGTTCAAATTCGGCCGAGTTCGACTTTGCCTTTCATCCTTTCGGGATCAATAAATTAAGTACCAGTTACGCAGTTAATAGAATTAATCCCTTTGTCTGTTCTTGTTTGTCCCCTCTGTTTAGCCCCTTGTGGGCAATAAAGAAATAAGGTTAGCACGCCGGGCGAAATACTTAGTGGTATTTTGTCTGTCTTTACGTTCTGAGTTCAAATTCCGCCGAGGTCGACTTTGCCTTACATCCTTTCGGAATCGATTAAATAAGTACCAGTTACGCACAGGGGTCGATGTAATTGACTTAATCCGTTTGTCTGTCCTTGTTTGTCCTCTCTGTGTTTAGCACCTTGTGGGTAGTATAGAAATAGGTATTTCGTCTTCCTGGATGTAGATGATACTTTATTTTATCGACCCTCACTTCTGAAATGCAAACATTGCTTCGACTGGATTTGAACTCTCAGTGTAAAATGGGGGGGGGGTTATTCTAAGCAACACATGGCATTTTGTAGAACCCTCTACCGATTCTGCTAATATACTTCTATAACTAACTGTTTATCTGTAATAAATACTAGAAAAATAACATCTTTCAATAACCACCGCCACGACCAGCACCACCAACCGCCATAACAATAACAAAAGCAAGTTTTACAAAGATATGTATCAACTTCTTTATCTTCTCACTGTCATCATCATCACCACCACCACCACCACCACCACCACCACCATCATCACCATCATCATCATCATCATCATCACACCACCACCACCACCACCACCACCACCATCATCACCATCATCATCATCATCATCATCACCATCATCATCATCATCATCATCATCACCATCATCATCATCATTTATCATCATCATCATCGTCATCATCATCATCATCTCCATAGTCATTATTATTATTATTATTATTATTATTATTATTAACAATATGAACAGCAGTATCAACAGTGACTGTGTAATTCGTTCTTTCACTGAAATACAACCCTGGGCCCGTTTTTTTCTCAGATTAGGATGAAGTTATTGCATGATTATGAGATGGAAGGAAGGAGAGAGAAAGACGAATGAGAGAGGAAAAAAAAGAGACCTTCCTCCCCTCCTCAAAACACACACACTACGCTTTTCTTTACTGACCTTCCTCCTCCTCCTCCTCTCCTCCTCCTCTTCCTCCTCCTCTTCCTCCTCCTTTCCCTTGCTTCTCCTCGTTAGCTCTCCTGCCTTGTTATCATAGGATGTTATCTTAAATTTCGAGAGCGACATAAATATTTAAACTGTATGTTGCATCATCGTCGTCATCACGGCCAGCATCACCCTCATCTTCCTCCTCCTTATCATCATCATTAGCAGCAACAATAACAACATACACCACCACCACCACCACCACCACCACCACCACCACTACTACTACTACTACTACTACTAGGTCAAGAGATATCGAGAATTTGCTGGCTCTTTAAAACAAAGAATTCTAGTTTGTTTGGACAATTTCGTTGGGTACGCGTATATTTCTTCTCAGCATCGCTTCACTGTTGGAAGCAGGCTTTCCTTATGTAAGCCCTTACTACGTCTATGGCAGCAATAGACTTATAAATCAAAGCTGCTAAACTCTTAATCCTGGAAAGCGTTAGTCTTTTATCGCTCTTTTCTTGTGATACCTGGTGGTATCCTCTTTCAGAGTTCCCTGGATTTTTCTTGTCTGTGTTGTTTATGCATTCTTCTATTTCCTTCGCTCTGTACTGACGTTCATATTCTCGCTAGCTTTCATATGTGTTTCCCTGAGAGACTGAGAGATCTTAAGACATAACTAATAATATATTGAAGAAAAGAAATCGATGGTTGATGTTTTTCTACCATTTGATGTCTTTGATCAGCAAACATAAATCTGAATGTGTGAGTCAAAATTATGCAGCGTGTATAATACAGATGTGGAGGCGCAATGGCCCAGTGGTTAGGGCAGCGGACTGGTGGTCGGAGGATCGCGGTTTTGATTCCCAGACCGGGCGTTGTGTGTATTTATTGAGCGAAAACACCTAAAAGCTCCACGAGGCTCCGGCAGGGAGAGATGGTGACCCCTGTTGTACTCTTTCGACACAAATTTCTCTCACTCTCTCTTCCTGTTTCTTGAGTAACGCTGCGATGGACTGGCGTCCCGTCCAGCTAGCGGAGGGACACATACGCCATAGAAACCGGGAAACCGGGCCCATGAGCCTGGCTAAGCTTGAAAAGGGCGACGTTTTATAATACAGATACTTTGCTATGGGCAACAACATAAAGTGGTGGATTAGCGAAATAGTAGAGGATCAATTTATTCTGGCTCTTAACATTCTGAGTTCACATCACGTCGAGGTCAGTTTTGCAGTTCATTCTTCTGGGGTTGATAAAATAACGTAACAGTTGAGGACGATAGCTTGGTGAAATTGTTAGAACATTGGTAAATATTTCTGGCGAGATATTTATTCCGTTTTTTTTTTTTTACATTCTGAGCTCACCTTGAATAAAACCGATGCCACGCTATTGCATTGAACAACATTGGAGGCTCATTGTTACATAAGAAATTACTGGACTTCCATAAAAAAACCCTTTTCTTAAGCCAAGATTCTTTGCACGAGCTGCAATCTCAGCACATACTTGCATATTAGCAACAATGATATTGCAAGCCCTGTGAACAGAGTGTGGAAATAGATGTGCGTCCTAAACAGTCGAATCTTTCCCACAAGAAGTAAAAGAGCAGACATTCCAATCACGTCTGGTAAAAGTTTGGGCAAGCCAATAAGGTCAGTTGAGAACACATAATAAGGGCTAAGGACTAAGTATGCGTTTGGCATACACCTCTTCCCAGCTGTTCGAAGACGGTTTCTTCTCTGTCCATATTTGGGTGAAACTAGCTAATACGCTGGTAATCTCATACCTATTTCTTTACTACCCACAAAGGGCTAAACACAGAGGAGACAAACAAGGACAGACAAACAGATTAAGTCGATTACATCGATCCCAGTGCGTAACTGGTACTTAATTTATAGACCCCGAAAGGATGAAAGGCAAAGTCGACCTTGGCGGAATTTGAACTCAGAACGTAACGGCAGACGAAATACGGCTACGCATTTCGCCCGGGGTGCTAACGGTTCTGCCAGCTCGCCGCCTATTCTCATACCACTTCTGAACCACTTTGAGATTTGACTGATGCAAAGAAGACCCCGAGCATTTGAACAGAATCAGCGGTCCTGCGGCCCACATCACTATCAGTGGCTTGTTTCTCTAGGTGCTGAGTTACAAGCACAATAACTAGCTGTCGCAAATATTTGATTTCTATTACCTCTGATGCAATCAAGGCGACATCGTCCACGTATACCGATACAATCTCCCTGGTGGCCCATTTCGAGCAGTGGCTCTCGTGGTTTCTGATCTTAACTGATTGGAAGTGTTATCATGTACATTGATTTATCTTGGTATAAAAGATGGGCTACAGCAAATATGCTGCTCAATACCACAGATTTGCTTGTCAGTTGTTTGACCATAACCAGTTGAGCATGTCCCTTAGTGGCTGACGATATGTGCATCTATGACCACGAGCAGAAGTAGTGGGGGAGCATCATAGCCATGTGTTCAGAGGGATTCTTTGGGATTAGAATAATTCACCTCTGGGAACATGGGTGTTTCGTTCAACATCCTTAAACAACCCTTATCGAGGGACCTTTTGGGCAGGATGGGTTACTCGACCAGAAGAAAATTCTAACTGGGTCCCACCTGCAAGGTCTGTTTATCTTGATATGAGATCACTATGTCGCGCACATATGTTTGTGATGCATTTGCCTAGTGTACCCTTATCAGACGGGTAGTCATGATGGGTATACTGGGCTTCGTATATTTGTGCCCCAGTGTCAGTTTGACGGCATGCACTGCTCTCTCACTCAATAATAATAATAATAATAATAATAATAATAATTTTGGAATTTTGGAATTTTTTAGTTTGTAGCCCGCGCTCTTAACCTCTACGTCATATGCCTGTGGCGTAGTGGTTAAGAGCGCGAGCTAATAATCCCAAGTTTCCGAGTTCGATTCCAGGCAGCGATCTGAATAATAATATTAATAATAATAATAATAATAATAATAATAATAATAATAATAATAATCTAATGATGTGAATGGTGCTATTTCTCACCACTATAAAATTATGGTATATCGTATAATTTCTAAAAAAGAAAGCGAAATGACAAAGCTGGCACTAGAAAACAGACACTAACCACGTTAACAATATCAATAACAACAAGGAAAACGGTAATGATTAATTATACAAATATCAATATATCTCTACTTGTGAAGATGAAAGATTTAATACTTTTTATCTCTTAAATTAAATTTCTTTTTTAAATATTCATTTCTTTTCAAACACAAAAAGGTAATTTTTTTCTGAAGCTGATATCTCATAATTTCTGATATTAAGATTATAGAATTCTAACAAATTGTGTTATGTTTGTTGATCTTCAAAGAATTACTTCTTTAGTTCATAGCAAATTATGTATATTAAAATTCGCTAGTTCCGAATAAATGTCTTTAATTTGCAGCCACTCATCCCCCACATCCCCCATATACATGCACATACATAAATAAATACATACATACATACATAAATACATACATACATACATACATACATACATACATACATACATACATACATACATACATACATACATACATACATACATACATACATACATACATACATACTTACATACATACATACATACATACATACATACATACATACATATATGTAAAGTGGATAAAATATTTTTATACACAGAAAGAAGATTTTTTGACAGGACTCCTTACATGCTAGCAAGAGCAGTTAAAACTCAAACCACGAAAAGAAGAATTTATGAGGCATACTATTATAACACCAGAACGAACAAAAACGAATTAGTTAATCCCGAACTCGAGTTTCTCTATTAATTGCCAAATACCTTATACCTTATGACTTTTATTTATGCATGCTAACCACTGGTAATAAATTATTTTAATGTATTACCCTTACATTTACGAGATATATATATAAGACATATTTAAGAGAGAGAAAATGGAATTCGCGAGATTTTTGTTAATCATTACAATCGTTTAGATCCATCGTGCATCGTTCCCTCGCGGGAGTTATCTATACCTATACCTATATATGTATGTATGTATGTATGTATGTATGTATGTATGTATGATGTATGTATGTATGTATGTATGTATACAGGTAATAGACTGAGTCACGCTCTTCCTAAATGAGAAAAAGGAGAATGAACGTAATCAATACCTATAACTACGAACGTTCTACTGGAAGCAATGGAACGGTGGACATAGCATTTTTGTTAATTGCTCGTTCAAATTACAGTTGTTAATAGAGAAATTCTCCCTCTTTGCAAAGATTCTATTCAATATAGTCTCCATCACAAGCAATACATTTGTGTTACCACTGAACTCGCCTCTCGAATCGTCTTTGAAAGAACTCAGATGTGCACTGTTGTACCCATTCTTCACAGCCTCGTCTTTATCGTTAGATCATTGAACCCGAAGACAGTTCGTCATTGAACCGAAGAGGTAGAAGTCGTAGGGGCTCCAGATTCGACTGTATCGTTGGTTTACAGGGAAACGCTGACCAGCCCAATCTGCCGATTGCCTGATTTCATACCAAAATGTTTGAATGGTCACACACTGTCATGATGAGCACGGATCGTTTTCAGATTTTTACTTGACCTCTTCTTCCTAATAGCTTCTCTAAGCTTTGTAAGTGTCTCAATGTACTTACTCGTTGTTTGAGACAGACTTGCTCCAGATGTCCAAGGAGAATGACGCCCTTGTTATCCCAGAAACCGTCATGATGACTTTCTGGGCTGATCACTAGCTCTGGAACATCTTGAACTTCTTAGAGTGAACCTTCTTTAACCTTCAGGGAATGAACTTTTGTTTCCAGATCATAAAAATAAACCCACACTTTTGCCCTTATCAACAGATCAGAAAATAAAAAAGTGCCTTCAGACTTTTTCTGCAGATAGGAAAAGATTTCCAGGCGTATAACTTATTGATTAAATGTTATTATATAAATGCTTTGCTTTTACTCCGTGTGTACCCTGTTGTTGTGTATTTGCATATTTCTTCGTCTTTGATTTGTCTTCAAAGGTCTGGGCTGATGTTGCCAATAAAATAAATCACCATCATCATCATCATCATCATCATAATTAACATCATCATCATCAACATCATTATCATTATGATCATCATCATCATCATTAACATCTACCTCATCATCATCATCATTAACATCATCATCATCATCCTCATCATTATCATCTTCTTCATCATCATCATCATCATCATCATCATCATCATCATCATTCGATATCATCAAGATTATTATCATTGACATGTCGCCGAAGTTTCATTAAGTTCAAGGTTCGCTTGTTGTCAAATAAGTTTGAGAAATGCTGTTTTTTTTATTCTTTTACACACTGGCCTTCCCAAATTCCTCCTTGGAATTCAATATATTTCGCTACGAATACACGGATGATCTCTATGGGTTTTAAGAAAAACACGCACACAAATATGTGCGCGCGTGTTTGCGTATGTATGTGCGCGCGCGCGTGTGTGCATGTGTGTGTGTGTGTTTTATCATTCACATCATTATTGATTTACTTTACGTTTGTTTCACTCTCTCGAGACTTTTAAGCTTCTTTTTATACATAATAATAATTAAGATAAACAAATTCTGAAGACATTTTTGTAGCTTATTTTTTTTTTTTATTATATACATTTTTTTCTTAACCATCGTTCTTTTTAGGATCTAATCCTACCTGTATCTGCTGTCGCTAAAGTCTGCGAGGAAAAAGTTACAATAGCGACATCAACTACTGATTATATATATATATATTATATATATATATATATATATATAATATATATTATATATATATATCTATATATATATATATATTATATATTTATATGTGTGTGTGTGTGTGTGTGTGTGTGTGTACGTTTATACATGTAATATATATGCATTAGGCATACATACAAATTTATATATATATATTGTCTGTATTTTTTCCTCTCTGGTCTAAAAGGCGGATAAAACTAATCGAATAATATTCTATTAAATTCAGTTCATCGTATGTGGTGGCTGGCTTTTCTTTGCACATTATTTCCGGGAGCAATCTTAATCTGCAATATACAAATGGTGTGGGTTGTACGCGCGCGCATATGCTTATATGCATCCATCTTATTTGAGAGTGTGTGGAGTTGTGAGCAAACCTGAACACATGCAAACATCTTCCTATATATATATTATATATGCATATATATATATATATGCATATATATATATATGCACATATATATATACATATATATATATATATATATGCATATATATATATATACATATATATATATATATACATATATATATTATATATATATATATATATATATATATATTATATATATATATATATATGCATATATATATATATATATTATATATGCATATATATATATATATATATATATGCATATATATATATATATATATATATATGCATATATATATATATATATATATGCATATATATATATATATAATATATATGCATATATATATATATATATATATATGCATATATATATATATATGCATATATATATATGCATATATATATACATATATATATATAATATGCATATATATATATATATATATATATATATATATATATATATGCATATATATATATATATATATGCATATATATATAAGATATGCATATATATATATTATATATGTATTTATAGTTATGTCATATTAACTATTATTGAGTTCGTTATTATTGTTTGTGGTTTCCTTTGTTCCAATGAATGCATTTATGTATGTATGTGTGTCTATCTATGTGTATGTATGTATCTATGTACATGCATGTACGAAGGAATGAGTATAAATACACATAGACACACATACACACAGAGGCAAAGACAGAGAGACAGAGAGACAGAGAGACAGAGAAAGAGCGGGAGAGTGAAAGGGAGAGTTGGTTGCAAGTGTGTAAATATGGCTGAGCAAGTTGAGTGTTATGGCAGAAGACGGGAAAAAAAACAGAATTCAATACAGAAAGGAAAAAAGAAAACGAGTTTATCAAAAACGAAAGAAAGAAAATGTAAGAAAATGTAAGCCAACATAATGGATGATGATGGTTATAATAAATAGATAGGATTATGATAAGGATTATGATGATAAAAACGAAGATAAAGAAGGCGAAAAGCTAATGCTGAAGGTTTTCTTGTCTTCTTTATTTTTTACAGCTCTCTTAACCTCGCTGCTTGCCGACAATTATCTCCCCATAATTCAAGTAATACCGAAAATAAAAATAAAAGTCAGTGAAAAAAAAGCGGAAAAGTAAATGTTGAAATAGGAAGATGAAAGAGAAAGTAAAAATAATATATACAAAACAAAACTATATAAATAAACAGAAAGACAAAAAGCAAAAGTAAAGACTACTGACTCGTTTAACTAGGCATGAGGTGTTATACTTTATTTTTAAGGAGAGACGGAATGTGAGTTAAGGCCGTCCATCCTTTGTTAAAGGGCATTTATGGCATATATGTAGAGAATTAGCTTCAAACAGGAAACTTGCCAGGAGCTTATAGTTTAGCGTACGGTGTTCACCTAAGACAGAAACATGAATATGCACAACACACATGGAATGCATGAACACACATGAATATATACAACACACACAAGCTATATATTAAATATATATTAACTATATATAGCACCTTAAGTACTTATGACACCTTGGGGAAGTGTCTTCTTCCATAGCCTCCGGCCGACCAAACCTTTGTGAGTGGATTTGGTAGATGGAAACTGAAAGAAGCCCGTCGTGGGTAACAGGACCTCCGTAATGCCATGATGGACCGTGAAGTCTGGCGTAGCATGGTAAATTCCATTGTCTCGACCACGGTCGAACAATGATGATGATGTGTTTATATATATATATATGTGTGTGTGTGTGTGTGTGTGTGGTGTGTGTGTGTGCGTGTGTATGTGTGTCTGTGTTTGTCCTCCAGTATCGCTTGACAACCGATGTTGGTGTGTTTACGTTTCCGTAACTTAGCTGTTCGGCAAAAAAAAAAACGATAGAAAAATTCTAGGCTTACAAAGAATAATTCCTGGGGTCGATTTGTTTCGACTAAAGGCGGTGCTCCAACATGGCCGCAGTCAAAATGACTGAAACAAGTAAAACAGATGGATATATATATATATATATATATATATAATATATATATATATATATATATATATATATATATATATATATAGAGATAGAGAGAGAGAGAGAGAGATAGATAGATAGATAGATAGATAGATAGATAGATAGATAGATAGATAGACAGACAGGTTGGTAGATAGGTAGGCAGGTAGGTAGGTAGGTAGGTGGGTAGGTAGATAGATAGATCGATGGATGGATGGATGGATGGATGGATGGCTAGATAGATAGATAGATAGATAGATAGATAGATAGATAGATGGATGGAACCTGAGCAATAGTAGAAATCATATGCACAAGGTAGTGTGTGGTTTACGAAAGAAACTTACTAAAATACTCGTCATACGTCCGTTTATATGTACTGAATATATAGAGCGAACACTTACGTTCTACCAATCCAAATACGCTCCACACACACACACACACACACACACACACACACACACACACACACACACACACAGATATAAGCACATGTCAAAACGTGTGTGTATTTGCGTGAATGATTTTGTTATGTCATACAGATATGTCGTTACTCGGTGAAATGGACGCCATTGAGATTTTATAGCTGACAAATATTAGACACGTTTTCGTAGTCACGTTCAGCGAGGCAAACGTAAATTATTCCACTTATTACATAAAAAAAGATTATTATTATTATTGCTGTTGTTGTTGTTGTTGTTGCTGTTCTTAGTAGTAGTAGTAGTAGTAGTAGTAGTAGTAGTAGTAGTAGTAGTAGTAGTAGTAGTAGTAGCGGTGGTGGTGGTGGTGGTAGCAGCAGCAGTAGTTGTAGTAGTAGTAGTAGCAGCAAAAGCAGCAGCAGCAGGAGTAGTAGTCGTAGTAGTAGTAGTAGTAGTAGTAGTAGTAGCAGCAGCAGTAGTAGTAGTAGTATTGGCATTTTGTTGTTTACGTTGTTTATTCAGGATCTGTAAACCCTCACAGAAATGTATGTGTATCTCCTACTCTCTCCCTATCTCTTACTCTTTCCTCATCTCCATGCCTTCCTTTTCCTCTCATTGGTGTCTTAACAGCGTTTGGTTTCGTTGTTTTAATGTAATTTAAAACATATCTATAGATTTATTAGCCATCATTGTGCGTTATGACGATTACGCGATGTGTCTGTACAATATGCTGTTTGACTGAAAATGAGGGACTGCGCGGACGTTTCAAATATTGTTGGAATCTTCGTCAGCAACTGAGTACCGTCCTTAACTATCCATGAACCCAATACTTATAAACCCTTTATAATTCTTTCTAATTTAGACACAAAGCTGGCAATTTTGAAAAGGGGCAACGTCCAATACATCGGAACAAGCTCTTGGCTGGTACCTATCTTATTAACCAACAAAGGCAATTTATTAACCAACAAATTTATTAACCAACAAAGGCAAAGTCGTCCTCAATGGAATTTGAGCTCAGAACGTAAAGTGCAGAAAAAATGCCACTAAGCATTGTTTTCCGACGCGCTAGTAGTCTTGCCAACCCGCCGCCTTGATTTGTATAAAGCCACTAATATTCCTTTCTACTATAGGCCTGTGGGAGTGGGTAGGTAGGTCGATTATATTAACCTCAGTAGTCAACTAGTACTTATTTTATCGACTCCAGAAAGGATGAAAGGCAGAGTCGACCTCGGCAGAATTTGAACTCATCGCCTTGATTGGTATAAAGCCAATAGTATTAAAGGCTAATTCAACCGGATAGGCCAATTTACATTTTTAACACATTTGGCGTAGCTAAATCAAACATTAAACAGCAGGTGTGTTAACAGCAGAGTTCAGTTTCAGTGCTATAATATACTATAGAACATATGTAATGATTTCTTAGCCAACCAATGGAAACGAAATGAAAGAGTGCTAAGACACAAATAATTTTATATTCGGTCTTGCTGCTCATAAAAGTATCACATATGTAAATTAGACTATCCAGTTTACTTTGCCCTTCATATTAGCGGTTTGTAATAAGTGTTCGTGGACGGTTAATATACTTTTTTTTTTACTGGAACTCCGTCAATTACAACGACGACTGTTCCAATTGATCCGATTAACCGAATAACCTGCTCGTGAAATTAACGTGTAAGTGGCTGAGCACTCCACAAACACGCGTGCCTTAAAGTAGTTCTCGGGGATATTCAGTGTGACACAGAATGCGACAAGGCTGGCCCTTTGAAATACATATACAGCTCATTTTTGTCAGTTGAGTGGATTGGCGTATCGTGAAAGAGTGTCTTGCTCAAGAGACACAACGTGCCGCCGGGAATCGAATTCACGACCTTACGATCGGGAGCCGAATACCCTAACCACTGAACCATACATACATTACATATATATCATACACATACCTACATACATCGTATATGTAAGCAATATTTGACAGCATAAATATCATAAGGGAGAAGCTAGAACCACTGTAGGTCCTCATAAATGCGTTCTTGAAAAGGTTTCTAGAGTCCATACCGTGGTACACACGTAGAACATCCACTCACCTTATAATTTAGTCTACACATGTCCACATCTGTCTATTTCTTCCGTAACCTCCTGTTTCTCGTGATGTTGATTCTGTAATTCCTTGTTCTGCCACTCTGCCACCTCTTAGAATGCTATTCGACATCTTTGTTTTGAACTGCATCTATAAGGATGCATGCATAGATTTGTACGTATGTATGAATGTGTGTATGTATGTATGTATGTATGTATGTATGTATGTATGTATACTCTCTCTTTTACTCTTTTACTTGTTTCAGTCATTTGACTGCGGCCATGCTGGAGCACCGCCTTTTTAATCGAACAACTCGACCCCGGGACTTATTCTTTTGTAAGCCCAGTACTTATTCTATCGGTCTCTTTTGCCGAACCGCTAAGTAACGGGGACATAAACACACCAGCATCGGTTGTCAAGCAATGCTAGGGGAACAAACACAGACACACAAACACACACACGCATATATATATATATATATATATATATATATATATATATATATATATATACATATATACGACGGGCTTCTTTCAGTTTCCGTTTACCAAATCCACTCACAAGGCTTTAGTCGGCCCGAGGCTATAATAGAAGACACTTGCCCAGGTGCCACGCAGTGGGACTGAACCCGGAACCATGTGGTTGGTAAACAAGCTACTTACCACACAGCCACTCCTGCGCCTATATATACACATTATATGTGGTGTACTCTTATTTCTTTATTGCCCACAAGGGGCTAAACACACAGAGGACAAACAAGGACAGAGAAACGGATTAAGTGTATTATATCGACCCCAGTGCGTAACTTGTACTTATTTAATCGACCGCGAAAGGATGAAAGGCAAAGTCGACCTCGGCGGAATTTGAACTCAGTACATAGAAGCAGACGAAATACCTATTTCTTTATTACCCACAAGGGGATAAACATAGAGGGGACAAACAAGGACAGACAAAGGAATTAAGTCGATTACATCGACCTCAGTGCGTAACTGGTACTTATTTAATCGACCGCGAAAGGATGAAAGGCAAAGTCGACCTCGGCGGAATTCGAACTCAGAACGTAGCGGCAAACGAAATACCGCTAAGCATTTCGCCCGGCGTGCTAACGATTCTACCAGCTCGCCGCCTTATATGTGGTGTACCCTCTGTGTGTGTGTGTGTGTGTGTGTGTGTGTGTGTGTATACGCATATACGGTATACTATGTGTGTGTGCGTGTATGATAAGACAAACAAGCACACATAGACCGTATTATTTTATATTACTTAATATAAGTAGAACCAGGCTGGCTCTGATCAGGGAGACCTATGACCAAAGGTTCTCCAGCAGTTCCTATCCAATCCTTTTGTATAACAGGGACCAACTGTCCAACTCAACCTTTACTTATTTACATATTTTCTTTTCAAGACCGTGGGGCATTTTTAAGGGAACTTTAGCTGCTATTTCTAGTAGACTGAATGACCCTGGAAGAACTTCCCCACCCCTCATTGACATTGTTTCTGTCTTCTCTGATTGCTTTGTGTATGAGTTTGCAACTCCCCCGCTAACTCATGACAAACTACTTGACATTTAACATCCATTTATCTTGAACTTTAGTTGACTTGCCTATTATTCAACATCGCTGCAGCTTCGAAGAGAATATATAGGCAGACACTTAAAGACGTACTCATGCGCATTGATGTATCTATCTATCTATCTATCTATCTATCTATCTATCTATCTATCTATCTATCTATCTATCTATACATACATATATACATACATACATACATACATACATACATACATACATACATACATACATACATACATACATACATGGGTATGTCTAGGTGCAGGAGTGGCTGTGTGGTAAGTAGCTTGCTTACCAACCACATGGTTCTGGGTTCATTCCCACTGCGTGGCACCTTGGGCAAGTGTCTTCTACTATAGCCTCGTGCTGACCAAAACCTTGTGAGTGGTAGACGGAAACCGAAAGAAGCCCGTCGTGTATATATATATATATGTGTGTGTGTGTGTGTGTGTGTGTCTGTGCTTGTTCCGCAAACATCGCTTGACAACAGATGGCGGTGTATTTACCTTCCCGTCACTTAGCGGTTCGGCAAATAGACTGATAGAATAAGTACTAGGCTTCCAGTGAATAAGTCCAATGAACGTAAAGACAGAAGAAATACCTATTTCTTTACTACCCACAAGAGGCTAAACACAGAGAGGACAAACAAGGACAGACAAACGGATTAAGTCGATTATATCGACCCCAGTGCGTTACTGGTACTTAATTTATTGGCCCCGAAAGGATGAAAGGCAAAGTCGACCTCGGAATTTGGACTCAGAACGTAACGGCAGACGAAATACGGCTACGCATTTCGCCCGGCGTGCTAACGTTTCTGCCAGCTCGCTGCCTTTACATTTATAGTGGTTGTAAAGAGAAGCTATAGTCCGTAGTAAAGGTCACTTGAATCCCTGATTCTTAGAAAAAGAGAGAAAGAAAAATGAATGAATAAAGATATAAGTAATGAAAGAGGGAGATGGCCGAACGAAGAGGGGATAGCAGTAGCAGCAACAGCAACAACGACAACAACAACAACAACAGAGCCCCAGGGTTGATAAACATGACTGTTGGCTTCAGGGGAAGAAAATCGCTTGCAGCTCCGAGAATAGCTTAAGGCGGAAGCAAATAGAATTATTATGACGATCAGATGGTGATTGGAAGACGGCAAGAAACCGTTGGGGATAGAAAGAAAGAAGGGACTGAAAAAGGGGTGAAAGTAGACTGTGGACAAGTGAAGAGTTAAAAAGGAAAAAAAAAATAAAACAAAGCAAAACGAACAGGTGTTGATTCGTAAAGGTTTGTTTATAACCATTCGGTTAATATTGAATTACAAATAATTACGAAGCTGGCATAAAGACAATGGCCTTGATATAATCTTGAAGGCGGCACCCCGATATGGCCACAGTCAATGATGGAAACCAGTAAGAGTGTACACATATGCATGTATATATGTTTGTATGTATGCATGTATGTATGTATGTAAGTATGTATGTATGTATGCATGTATGTATGTATGTTTGTTTGTATGTATATATGTATGTATGTATGTATGTATGTATGTATATGTATGCATGTATGTATGTCTATCTAACTATCTCTCTCTCTCTCTCTCTCTGTATATATATATATATATATATATATATATATATATATAGGGAGAGAGAGTGAAAGTGAGTGAGTGAAAGAGAGAGAGAGAGGAAAAAAGAGAGGAAAGGAAGAACCACAAGTAGATCAAACGGATGTACTGTAAAGTACTTGGGGGTCAACACAGATGCCCCTTCGCGGTGGCACATCCTGCTGGCTGTAGCAGTGAAATCTATTTGAAATCACATCCCTCCAGCCTTATTTTTTTTAAACAGACAGACACGTTCAATACACAGTGTATCAACGCATAGTGCCCCTTCGATCGGGGTTGACTCAAGGGTAACTAAGGGTAACCGACAAAGGTTTCTGGTGATTGTAATGATGAGTAAGGACGGCGGGTGTAGATACATACCCGCGCACCAGAGACATACCCGCGCTCATGTACACATGCACCATTCATATGCACTATTGATGCTGGCAATGGACGTTGTCATGGCAATTATATTAACAAATATGTGAGTACAGAAGGAAAATATTGGCAATCCATATTTGCGGCTTTTCTGAATGTTGGTATGTGTCTGTTTCAACGTGTATGTATACGGATATGCGTACATAGGTATATACAGACACATGCTCATATATAATATATATGTGTGTATGTGTGTGTGTATATATAGATATATATATGTGTGTGTGTGTGTGAGTGTGTATATATATATATATATATATATATATATATGTATGTATGTATGTATGTAATATATATATGTATATATGTATGTGTGCGTATATATATATATATGTATTATATATATATATATATATATATTTACATATACATATATATATAATCAATTTGCGCGCGCTGTCTGTATAGGTATAAGTAATATATATATATATATGGTATACATACATTCATATATCTATACTGTGTGTGTGTGTGTATTCTCACGCACACACATATACGCATTGTGTTATTGCGTTGCCGTTATTTCTCCTTCTGTTACAGTTGTTGTTGATTCAAGATGGTATCGCCCAAATTTTATAATAGTATTTGCGAAGCAACACTTTTGGCTTGATGGTTTAATTTATTACTTTAGCACTTTTACTTCCGCAGGCGGAAGTAAGCAAAACGGAACGAGTTAAATAAAGAAAACAGAAGTAGGAAAACAGCGAACGTATCCATTAGAAAAAGTACAGAAAGAAGTACAGAAAGAAGTACATAAATAAGTAAACAAATAATTGAACAAACAAATAAAGAAAGAAAAGGAAGGAAAGTTCCACCCTTTACTACCTGGACTAACCTAGTTCTTTCTCTACGCCAAACATTAATGTTACAGATACTTTCAACTGATGGTGCCTGGCAAGAATTTATTAGTATTTCATTTTCAACTGTTAAGTAATACTGGCATTGGCGTTACGATAGAATGAAGAACGTTGTGATAGACCGGAACGTGTCCTGTACACGCGCGTAAACACACACACACGCATATATATAGAGAGATATACATATATAAATATATAAATGCATGTATACATAAATATATATACGTATATATATATGCATATGTGAATATATATAAGCATAACTGTATATATATATATATATATATAATATATATAAATTAAATTAGAGATAAAACCACTATTAGGCAAATCAAACAATGAAAAACATAAATCAAAACATAAAATAAATATAATTAATATAATATACAAAATATATAAAATATAAAATTTATATAAGTTAATTTTAAATTAAATTATATTTCAATTTAAACTGTTTGATTTGCCGAATAGTGGTTTTATCTCTAATTTAATTTATATTTATACTGTGAAATTTGATTTAATCCTAAATCTAATTTTTCCCTGTAAGTTTGGATATACCCCCTAATATAATTACATATATATATACATACATACGACAGGCCTCCCCCAGCCTCCGTCTACCAAATCCACCCTTAAGGCTTTGGTCGGGCCGAGGCCATAGTAGAAAACACCTGCCCAATGTGCCACGTATTGGGACTGAACCTGGAACCATGTGGTTAATAAGCAAGCTACCTACCACACAGCCACTCCTAAGCCTATGGCTACCTATCACACAGCCACTCCTACACCTATATATATACATGGTTCAAATGTATAGAAAAGAAAACGACAGGTGAGGGAACAAGAAGCAGGTGTATTAGTTCAGGTAAAATAGAAAAGTCTTAGAGCAAGAGAGAGAGAGAGCGGAATCTTGCATGTTTGTATATGAATATTCATAAAATACATCAACATAGAGGTTTTGCGCAAAATTTACGAAGAGTGCTCAACACAAGAAAACCTGAGTTCAATAAAAGAGTTCAATGCATTGTAAATAACAAGAAATTGAACATATTCCTATAGTACATTATTTACATTATTTACATTTGACGGATATCTGTCCTCATCTTGTTTGTTGTTAACACGTTTCGGTTGATACACCTTCCACCCTTCATCAGGTGTCTTGAGGAAATTTCGAGCCTGGGTTCTCATTCCTAAGGTATTTTTCGATGTTGTTGTTGTTGTTGTTATTATTATTACTCAGGTCGCTGCCTGGAATCGAACTCTGAATTTTGGAATTTTTTAGTTTTTAGCCCGCGCTCTTAACCTCTACGCCATATGCCTGTGGCGTAGTGGTTAAAAGCGCGAGCTAATAATCCCAAGTTTCCGAGTTCGATTCCTGGCAGCGATCTGAACAATAATAATAATAATAATAATAATAATAATAATGATAATAATAATAAGCTCGACAAATATCTTAGGAATGATAACTCAGGTTCGAAATTTCCCCAAGACACCTGATGAAAGCAGAAGGGTATATCAGCCGAAACTTTGTATTAACAACAAACAAGATGAGGGTAAACATTCGTCAAATGTAAATAATGTAAATAGTGTACATAATCCTTCATCTCTTAAATATAGAACTGGATATTCCCATAGGTTAACACTAAAAGCAACAAAATGTAAAACAGGATATTGTGCAATATTACGTTTTTGTTATTTCTAATTTCCACTTGTTTGAAATGTTTAACATTTTGAATACTAACTTATTTCTTAACACTGAGTTTATGCGAAACTAAGTATTAGTGTACGATAAACAATTCGAATAAAACTGTATTTTATTGGGTTCATTGCTTTTAGTAACCACTCTGTGTATGTATGCATGTTTATACATATGTATCTATATATATATAGATGTATGTATAAATATATATAGGCAGAGTTTACGAAAAAAAAAAAAAGACGAAGACAGATGGTGTACAAAACAAACAGATGTATTAGTATAACGCTCAGGAATAGAAAAAGTCTTTTACGTTTCGAGCCTACGCTCTTCTACAGAAAGGGACACAGAAAAAACAAGGAGAGAAACAAGGAGAGAAATAAATGTGTGTAGTGGCTAACGATCTATCATGGCGACATGGTTGATCTTGTCATTTCTTACCACAAACGAACTTCTGCAACTGGACTTTCTATCTACCCTTTACAGATTCTCTTTTGGACATTTACTCTCCGGCTGCACCTCTCCTACCTACGGATCACTGTGGACTCTACTCATGATATAAACATATATACATGTACATACACATATAGACATATATCAATGCATACATAAGTACGTATGTATATGCATACACACACTCTCGTACATACACACAAACACATATTTATATACATAACTTCTTAATTTTATTATTATTTTTATTATCATTAAAACTGAAGCTGATAGTTCGTCTGGTGACTCCAGACGACAACTCGCCTGAAGATTTGTAGTAGTCTGAAACTCGAGTCTCGAAAAATGTCCCTCGGATTCAGTTTTAATAAAAACTATAGCCTCTACACAAGGTATTGAGCACCTCTTTCTCATTCGTTCGGTATTAAGCACACTCACATACACACACACGCCCGCGCATACACACATATATGAACTGAAATTTTGCTTAAAGTTTACATTGTTTATCATCCCCATTATTCTGTTTTACATCAATCGCGACTCACCAAATTATACAAACGAATCTATGACAAAAATGTTTTTTTTCTGTCCCTTTGATGATGTGAACAGACAAGTGTTCCTTTACAATCATTCATCTCAAAGACACATGTGAAGTCCACGAAAAGAACGATCGAAAATCTGTTTATATTTCCACGTCTGGCTTGATTTATTTTACACTAGCACTATGACCCGGCAACGCTAGTGTATGCATATACAGCTGGGTGCGTGCGCACATACACGCGAGTACTGTCCAAATCTCCGACCAATCACATACAGCTAGCTGGCATTCAATTGGCATATCAAGTTTCGGGCATTTTGATTGGGTTTTGGATAGAAAATTCACAAAAAATAGTCACTTCTATTGATTTTTTTAATGGCTTTGCGGGGTGACTGGGGAAATGTAAAGATGTGCACAACCACCCTTGGAAAGTTTTAAATGACAAGAGAAAGTGCAAGCCCTCGAACTGAAAAATTGTGGATTTGTATAAAGGATACACACACACAGAGACATTTTGTCGTTTATATATATACAGATAATATACTTATAAGTTTTTATTTACCTATGTATGTATGCATGTGTGTTTGTATGTATGTATGTATGTATTATCCACTTCATCTTCCTCCATCACCTTATCCTCTCTCTCCTTAGTTCCAGTGTTCTTCCTATTACTGTTAATAATCTATTGTGTCCTGTCTCTCTTTACAGGTGAGCGGCATAGGTGTATTCGAAGTCCGGATAGTTTCTTTCTATAACAGCGACAGCATCACCCAAACGCGAACATGTTGCGAAGGTATCACTGAAAATTCTGTTTGCTCACAAAAGTGTCGCACTTACTTTTCCATATGCTTGATGCATTACCAAAATCCACCCCCGTTGGATTCTAAATGTACTTTTGGTGCTGATATGACCCCAGTTTTGGGAGAAAGCACATTTCATCTCGGATCTCATGCCAACGTCATTAGAACCATTGAATTGCCGTTTTCCTTCGCGTGGCCGGTAAGTTTTTTTGCTCAGTTTTGTTTCTTTCTTAATTTCAGCTAAATTTTTTTTTTTTTGCTTTCGGTATATGCTTTTGAAGCAATATTAGTTTAATATAGCTAGCTATGTATCATTTTTAACGTGTATATACCATTGAAAGACAAGTTTCAGTTGCATTCATCTAGAGATAATATCTCTTATAATCGAAGGTAGTGAATCACATCTTGGCATATGGTTGGCTGTGGGTACATGCCATCAATAAGGCCCGACTAAGCTAAAATGCAAATTGCGTTCCTGCGAGCCACTTGTTGGACGATTTTCCTCTCCATCTGATATATGTTTTATTTTTAGATATAGCTTGTCAATAAAAGATGTTATCTCTAAACGAATACCGCAGTAAATTTGCTTTTCAATGTTGTATATTTATTGTTGCATTTTCAGTTTCACTTGTGAACTTTAATCACATTAGATGCTTCGAATACAAAATAAATATCTACGAATCCAATCCAATATTCACGGAAACCTAACGACTGCATGTGACAGGAAACGATCAGAGACTCTTCATTTAGGGAGATCATTTATAACATTTCGGTAAAACATTGCACTACAGAATATTACACAGCATACAGTGTAATATTTTGTATGGCATAATTGATTCTGCAGTATTTTGTAGAGAATGTTATATCATGTTGATATTATTCGTATTAAAAGTTCACAAACTATGTAACAAATCAAGTTATTGTAAGAAAGTGAAATCCAACGTTTTGGGACAGGGTTCTTCGCCTTCTTTTCCCAACAACAAAATAAAATTTTCCCCTTCGTTTAACTATTTGCTGACCCAGTTCATCGTTGCTTTCTGAGATCCAGCTGATTCGCTATAATTAGCATGATACGTTATCTTCAACTATAAAGACCCCCTTCGGTCACGAATGACCATGCACCTAGAAATTTATCCTCCGAGGCACGAGTCCGGGCAAGGTTGTTTTTTTATGGAAGACCAGCAGTCGCCCACGCATACCAGCCTGCCCTCTTCACAACACCGATGTTATCCAAAGGAAAGGTAAAGGCTAATACTGCTTGATGTCGCAACTCATTTCGACAGCTGAGTGAATTGGAGCAACGTGAAGTAAAGTACCTTGCTCAAGAACACAACACAGCTTGGTCAGGGAATCGAACTCACTACCTCATGATCATGGGCCTGACACTTTAACCACTGAACCATGCGCCTCACCTTCAGCTATAATATATAGTATACATTGCAGTCTATAAAATAAATGGTTTTGTATATTACGAACTGCTACCTTTGCACCAAATACTGCAATATATCTATACAAGTGCATAGTACATCGTGCACGCTAAAATAGCTGCATCCAGGCTTCTTGCACAAACCACAAGCACATGTTAACGCATTCTGCAATACGAAAGATGCAATATGGAAGATGGTACATACTACAAAATTGGTGTGATCTATAATACAGCGATTTTAATAACCACGGAGACATATGCAGCTTTATACAGGCATAGTCATGCATTTCACGTGTAGCATGCATCCAAATTATCACATGATCAATGGTGATGTGACCCACTTCATGCTGCAAGATGCCTGTGTTATATTTCATCTAATATTTGCTACGAACGTGTGCATGCATGATTATAAAGTGCACTCAGTGTGCCATTCTATGACATGTCTATATCATAGTCATAGAGCATCTATTGCGGTGTCCTGCATATATACACCATATGCTATAGAAAATTAGTGGCGATGCAAACTAGTAAATATAAGGGATATAAATATAAAAAAAGACTTTGCCGGATGTTGTATGATACGATTCACATCTATTTCTTTACTACCCACAAGGGGTACACACAGAGGGGACAAACAAGGACAGACAAACGGATTAAGTCGATTATATCGACCCCAGTGCGTAACTGGTACTTATTTAATCGACCCCGAAAGGATGAAAGGCAAAATCGACTTCGGCGGAATTTAAACTGAGGACGTAACGGCAGAGGAAATACCTGTTTCTTTACTACCCACAAGTGGCTAAACACAGAGAGGACAAACAAGGACAGACAAACGCATTAAGTCGATTATATCGACCTCAGTGCGTAACTGGTACTTATTTAATCGACCCCGAAAGGATGAAAGGCAAAGTTGACCTCGGCTGAATTTGAACTCAGAACGCAACGGTAGACGAAATACCTATTTCTTTACTACCCACAAGGGGATAAACACAGAGAGGGTTAACAAGGACAGACAAACGGATTAAGTCGATTATATCGACCCCTGTGCGTAACTGGTACTTATTTAATCGACCCCGAAAGGATCAAAGGCAAAGTCGACCTTGGCGGAATTTGAACTCAGAACGTAGTGGCAGACGAAATACCGCTAAGCATTTCGCCCGGCGCGCTAACGTTTCTGCTATCTCACCGCCTTATGATATCTAATTTCTGATGCAACATTTTACAGTTGATGTCATATTGCATTTGGTGCATTCTTTATTCTGCAATGTATTAGAGGAAACTTGTATGCTAAGTGTTACCATTTTCTGATTGAGCATAGGAGGAAATTTATTTTCTATAGCGATCTAATGACAGTTCCTAGAACAATGCACGTGCTTGTTACCAAGATAGCACCAGGAAAATCTCCCTTTATTTTTTTTTTTTTTGCACAACTCACTTTCTGTACCCATTTAGTAACTCTTAGGGTAGCTTCTGGATGGTATCGTATATTAACTTGCTAGTTATTTTAGCTCAATTTACAAGCATGCTGCCCTGATTGTTCTAGCTCAATTTACTTGTACGGTACTCTGATTGTAACACCTGTAAAGTACCCTGATAATATCTCAACCAAGTTACTGGGGTGATGCAATAGACAGCATCTACAATAACTTTACTGTATGGCGCCATACAGCTATCATCTGTACAATCTACTTACAATAAATAACCCCACCCAACTCAAGTTGTAACAATGTAATCAAGCTAAAAATAATATTCATTAGCTGTAACACTTTGATATGAATTTATGTGTATATCTACATATTCTGTTAGTTAGCGGAATAGGATGTAAGCTTTCCAACTGACTCTACAACCTCGTTTCAATTCCTGCTTGAAATTGTATCAGTTAATTTACAGAAGATTATTGAGATATATTTGACAGTAACAACACATTTTCTGCAGCAGTCACTAGCGTTGATCATTAAATGCATAAACTATCCCGGTGATCACTTAACACATACTAGCACTATTACCCGGCAACGACGGGTCATAGTGCTAGTGCATGCATATACAGCTGCATGCGTGTGCACATACACGCGAGTACTGTCCAAATCTCTGACCAATCACATACAGCTAGCTGGCATTCAATTGGCGTATCAAGTTCGGCCATTTTGATTGGGTTTTGGATAGAAAATTCACAAAAAAAGTCACTTCTATTGATTTTTTAATGGCTTTGCGGGGTGACTGGGGAAATGTAAAGATGTGCACGACCACCTTGGACGGTTTTGAATGACCATAGAAAGTGCGAGCCCTCTAACTGAAAAATTTTGGATTTGTATAAAGGACACACACACACACACATTTGCCGTTTGTATATATAGAGATATCTGTGACTTATTCCGTTACTACTAAGTTGAATTTTTCTCTTCGTCTTTTCCGGTTTAATAAAAAAAAAAAGTATCACTCAAGAATGGGATCAAAAATACATCTAGGTTTTTAACTGGCCACGATAGGTGCATGTGGGATATTTTCCAGAAAGTACATTTTTCTGTTTTGGAGTGTAGATGAAACAAATACAGTGGACATTAGATTTTACATCAGCAGCTTGCCGCGGCTCTCGCTAGAAAGAGTGAATATTGCTAATAGTGCAAGGGATAAATTCTATGGTTTGCCCAACGAGCTTTATGAATGCATCATAGACAAGATATCTATCGGAACAGCCTTAGAAGTTTTTCAGTTGTGTTAGCCGGTTTATTGGTGTGTTTACTGAGGAAGGATGTACATAAAAGAAACAGAAATAGCATTGGCAATTTCCTCCCTATAGCGCTGCTACACGCGAAATTTAAGATTAGGAGTCGATAAAATTAAGTACCAGTTACGCACTGGGGTTGATGTAATCGACTTAATCCGTTTGTCTGTCTTTGTTTGTCCCCTCTATGTTTAGCCCCTTGTGGGTAATAATGAAACATATATTCCTTAATATTCTGGCTTCAAATCAAGTGGAGTGAACTCTGCTTTTCATCCCTATAAGAACGCTAAAAAGCGACTAGAAGTTTATTGAGTCGATAACTTGTCCCTTTATAAACTTTTGGCTTTATACCAAAAATAAACAAATAAATGAATATATATCAATATGTTGTGTTATATGTTTTGCTAAAGACAGGAAATGTCTTTGTTACATGAAACCTAACAATGTAGAGCCATTGTTATGTATCAGATAATCTTGGAAAGAAGATATTCTTCCTTACTAGAGTCTTGTTGATCATAGGTAACTGATTGCACAGATTTTATCTTCCAGATTTCAATGTACAATTTGTAGAGGCTTTCTATTACCTTTTCACAAAATTGATTTGGTAAAGAATTATCTATATCACCTGTATCTCCATTTCTTTCTTCCCTTTTTTTTGTTGTTGTTGTCGTAACCGCTTTATTCTTGACATTTCCCCCCGGATTTTTATGATCAACAAATAACGCATATTAAGATCACCAGTTTTTCAAGATTCTTTTAACTATTTATTCATCAATATTGATCGAATTCCTTCTCCATATTGTTTCCCTTTTAGGCTAATAATTATGCTTAATCCTCTCCTTAAATCCCAAACACATTGTCTTAACGTTTGGAATAGATTATTTCGTATCTGCTTCCGTTTTGTTTGGATTAATACTTCTGACGATGCCCAGCTGTAAACTGTATCGATAACATTACAGGCATGAAGTGTTTTAGCTTTGTTTATTTTGTATTTTGTTTCATTCATTGATTTATTTATGTATTTATTATATATATTTTCTGCAGAATAGCTTTAACCTTTTCATGTACAACCGACATCAACTGTTCTCCTCCCGCCCCATATACTTTTTTGCTACGTGACCAAACACTTTAATCATAAGATACTTATTAGGTATTTTCTTCAAGGTTAGCTATTTTTGCTTAACTGCCCTATTTCTTTTCACATGTATCTATACATGTAAGTATGTATATATGTAAGTATGTATGTATGTATGGATATATATATATATATATATATATATATATATAGATAGATAGATAGATAGATAGATAGATAGATAGATAGATAGATAGATATATAGATAGATAGACGAACAGACAGACATACATGCATGCATACATACATACATACATACATACATACATACATACATACATACACACATACATGCATACATACATACATGCATGCATACATACATACATACATACATACATATATACATACATACATACATACATACATGGTTGTTGTCTACTTCTTATACAGAATTTGACCACCTCCTGTACCTACACTCTAAAACCATCATGGCATCTGATGTGGCTTTTTAATGTTCTGAAAATACACCCACATAGATTGCACATCCGATTTGGACCAACAAGTGCTGCAGATAAGTTCTGCTCTTTGTGGGTCTTAAAATGTTTTTTGAAGCCTCCGTTAGATTTGCAAATCTTTTGGCATACACTGCATTGAAAGGTGTGCAGAGACATATAGAGAGAATAGTTGGTGGAGGTTCGTTTTCTATGGGTTCGCATTTCAATCTGTTTTAGGGTTAGGGTTGGTTTAGGGTTAGGTTAGGGTTAGGTTAGGGTTGGGGTTGGGGGGAAGGGTATCTTTTTTTCTTCAGAAATGTAAATAACGAGGTACATATTCATATGGCACAGAATGTTTTCACCTCATAGACGTCATTGATTGGTTGAAATTGCAGAAACTGAAGAAGAATAACAACAAATATCTTACAAACTATAGAATTTTCTCAATAAAGCCAAGGGAAAAAGATGTTTTATAAACACATTCTACCAGTATACGAAGTTTGAAAGTGTTTAGTTGCGTGGAAATTATTTTAAAAAACTGCCGTTCAAACCGAAAAGATTCCTAGGATCGATGTAATCGACTCACCTATGCTCTCAAAATGCACGTCCTTGGGCCCAAATTAGAAACAGCTATTTACCATTTCTAGTGAGAGAACTAATATTACTTAATTGTTTCAGCATTTGTGATGAGGCGCAATCTATCGGGCATTTACCTGGTAGGCCAGCATCTTAACGAATAGGCTAGTTAATATTTTTGTTTTTCAACATATAATTTACCATAATTACAAACGTACGTGCTTCTAAATAGCCGACTGTTCTAGAAAAAAAAAATGATAAGTTGTACTTGATGACCCCTCGCCATTAAAAGGAAATAAGACTCACATTTAACATTCACAAATGCAGATATCTTCAGTTTTGTAACGAAGCATTGTAATGAAGCATACGATTTAATAACCTGTCGTCTGCTCCTTGATTTAGCCACCTTCAAGATATCTAAACGCACAAACGTTTTAGCTATTCATTTATTTATTCATCTATCTATTTATTTATTTACTTATTTATTATTATTATTATTATCATTATTATTGTTGTTGTTGTTGTTGTTGTTATTATTATCATTATTTTTAGTAATATTATTAAGGCGACGAGCTGGCAGAATCGTTAGCATGTCAGATTAAACTGCTTCGCTGCATTTCATCCGTTTTTACGTTCTGAGTTCAAATTCCGCTGAGGTTAACTTTGATTTTTCATCTCTTCGAGGTCGATGGAAAAAAAAAAGTATCAGTTACGCACTGGCATCGGTGCGATCAAGTAGCCCCTGCCCAAAATTTCAGGTCTTGTACACACACACACGCACACACACACACACACATACATATATATATATATACACTGTATCAAAATAAGAGCTGCTAATGGTTTCATGCCGTTGAAACACGGTTATTCAGCAGACTTACATAACATGACTTGTGTGTCCAAGCAGTCTTTCAAGCTCAGTGCACATCGTCAGTCCTGTTCTAAAGCCAGGGCGCTGGTACAAGGTAAATTATAGATATCTGCTAATTGAGCGTGTCTCCGTGGCATGAGACCATTGGTAGCCTTTATTTTTTATATTGTGTGTATTAAATGATGCATTCATCCTTCATTTGATGGAGTACTTTTTTGTTGATTTTGCCTATAATGGAACAGTTAATTATATATTCATAAACGGGTCTGTCCGAGTATACCTTTACGGGCTTAGTTAAGTACAACTATACGTGTATGTGCGTGTATGTATCTATCTATCGAACAAGTGTGTGCGTGTGTGTGTGTGTGTGTGTACACGAAGGAGTACATATGCTTATGTATGTGTATATGTCAGTATGTATGTGTATATGTATGCTTATGTATGAGTATATGTATGATTATGTATACTTATGTATGTATATATGTATGTATATCTGTATGCTTATGTATGCGTATATGCATGTATGTGTATATGTTTGCTTATGAATGTGTATATGTATGTATGTATGTGTATGTATATGCTTATGTATGTGTATATGTCAGTGTATCTGAGTGCACTTACTTGAATATTTCTATATGTAATCTTAGTGCAATATATGTTAAACATTTATTACTGCCTCTCCCTCCCTTTCTCTATCACTGTTATATAAATATATATGAATATCCGTGTGTCTGCGTGAGTGTATGTGTGTCTGCGTGTGTAATCGCGCGCCCGCGCCGCGTTCGCTTAAACATTGCATGCATTGTATGCGTTTGCGGTTATGGCTGCCAAGTCTATGTCTTACTGTAACGTAAACTTACATAATCAAGAGTCGTTGAGTGCACTTGTGTAAACCAATTTATCTTTGATTTAATTTTCCTATAGACAATGTTATTTTCAGCCAGAGTGCCTGGTTGCAAACGTGAACCTACGATCAGCTCTACAGCTTTCTCTCTCAGATTCTTCCAAAACCCAAGAAATAGCTCTTTGTTGACTCTTTCAGTCTATAATTCTTCGCCCCCCCCCCCGCCACTCTCTCCTCATCTTAGAAATCGTCGTATATTTCTCTACTTTTTTTCCTTTTCTTTTGTGCTTTTGTGTGCTCTTTTGTCAATGTTTTCTTTTCCTCCTCCTCCTCCTCCTCCTCCTCCTCCTTTTCTTCTCTCCCACCTTTCATGGCGTATCTTTATTCAATCTCTCTCTCTCTCGCTTGTTCCCTTATACTCCGTCTTCTTTTCCCATTCACTCACCCACCCACTCACTCACTCACTCTCTCACACACTCACTCACTCACTCACTCACTCACTCACTCACTCACTCACTCGCTCACTCACTCACTCTCACTCACTCATTCTATTTCTCTTTTGTTATTTGCTTCTGTCTCTTTGTTTCTCTCTGACACAGGCACACTCTTCTCTCTCCATCTCTATCTATCTACCTATACATTCTCTCTCTATCTTTCTTTCTCTCTCTCTCTCTCTCTCTCTTTCTCTGTATATATATATATATATATATATATATATATATATATATATATATATAGGGAGAGTTTACGAAAAAAACAAAAGCCGAAGACAGGTGGTGTACAAAACAAGCAGATGTATTAGTATAACGCTCAGGAATAGAAAAAGTCTTTTACGTTTCGAGCCTACGCTCTTCTACAGAAAGGGACACAGAAAAAACATGGAGAAGAACAAGGAGAGAATATATATATATATATATATATATATATATATATATATATATATATATATATATATATTTATATATATCTTAATACGACTGAATATATACATAGTCCTTCGTCCTGGTGTATGTTCATGCTATTAAGTCATACTCGATCGCAGTGACGGCTGATTGTACTTAAACAGCCTTTGCAATTTTTTTGTTCTTTCTTTCTAATTAAATACCTTTTTTAATTTTTTCCTCTTTGATAATGTCAAATATAAATATTATTATTTCTCTCTAAAGGAGACTACGGCAGTGGTACTGGACATTAATAGTTATCGCCAAGCTAATATGGCAGTTCATAAACATAGGACGAAAGCTGCCGTTGATTAGCTCCAAGAGGCCATCACGGTATACACAGGTTCGTGTGTCACATAGCTAGCTCGAGGCGATGGCCTCTTGCAGCTAATCAACGGCAGCTTCCGTCCTATATTTATGGACTGCTATATTAGCTTGGCAATAATTATTAATGTCAAATAAATATTCTTTAAATTTTGCCATTCTAACAAGCACATAGTACAAAACTGATGAGCTATACAAAAAAGAGCCACTTACGCGGTAATTCATCTTGACTGACAAATCTCGTTCAAATCATGCAATAAAAGGAACATTAGATAAATGAACGCATTCAGTGATGTTAAACAACAGGAATAAAGAGAGAAAATCACAAAAAGTAATACCGTAAATCCTCGAGTATAGTCCACCCTTGAGTATAATACGCAGGGGATTTGTAGGGGGCTATACCTCTGAAAAACCTAAGCCTTGTATATAATACACACCACTCCTCTCACTTGAATCCCGCGTAATTAAGCCAGCAGCACCTAGTCGAACAAATACTTCCGCGCATGCGTAATACAGTAATGGTGTGTTCTTAACTGTTATATGGGAATGTAAATATGTTTGCAAATTGTTTTTGTTACACGTTATTCTGTATTCTGAATACTTTTATTTTAATAAATGTTGCTTACTGCAGTTATGGATGATTCTTTTATGACTTCATTGCTTTCAGGCTTAGCTTAAGGTATTTTCGCGCCCGACATCACAAAATGCATCTGAATAAACATTGCCAGACAGCAAGTAGAGACTCAGACGTTGCTTAGAAAATATTTTTCATTTTTAACCTCGTATATAGAACGCACTAGGGATTTTGACCTTTAAATTTTTGGGGGAAAATGCGGATTTATAGTCGAGGATTTAGGGTAAGGAAAATGACCAGCCATGTCAACGAATATCGTAAAGTTAACCCGCTATCAAGGGAGGTCACTGGGATGTTATATCCTCTATCATTCCTCAGTTTACACACGCGCCGAGTGTGAGTATAGTAGTTTGTTTAGAGAGGTGTCAGTTAAAAGCGGTAATGAGTAAGACCATCTGGACATTTAATTTCCAGAAGATATGTCCTGCTTACTTCCTACCAAATACAACTGCAACTGATGCACAATTTGGTCCACACTACCTCGTTCCTTTTCTAGTTTTCTGCCTTTCTTCTTTCTACCTTCTTGTTTCAGTCAAGCTTTCTTTCGTTTTTATGTTTCCTTTCCTTCGTTCGTTCATTCATTTCCAAAAATCATTCATCCACACATGCAGTGATATTTCCTTCTTCACTGTTCATTTTAAGTCTCAGCTCCAATAGTGAGCTTACCTTATCGCGCAGCGGTGAGCCCTAACTCGAAAAACATGTCGAGACGTAGGGGTTAGCGACTTTGTTTTCGTTCTTTTTCTTTCTTTGCTTTGTTTTTATTTTATTTTATTTTATCTTTCATTTTTCATTTTCTTCTTTTCTCTCGTTCTTTCTTGCATATTTCTTTCCTTTACTCTTTACTCTTTTACTGGTTTCAGTCATTTGACTGTGGCCATGCTGGAGCACCGCCTTTAGTCGAGCAAATCGACCCCAGGACTTATTCTTTGTAAGCCTAGTACTTATTCTATCGGTCTCTTTTGCCGAACCGCTAAGTTACGGGAACGTAAACACACCAGCATCGGTTGTCAAGCGATGTTTGGGAGACAGATACAGACACACAATCATATATACACACATACATATATATATATATATATACATATATACGACGGGCTTCTTTCAGTTTCTGTCTACCAAATCCACTCACAAGGCTTTGGCCGGCCTGAGGCTATAGTAGAAGACACTTGCCCAAGGTGCCACACAGTGGGACTGAACCCGGGACCATGTGGTTGGTAAGCAAGCTACTTACCACACAGCCATTCTTACACCTTTCTTTTCTTTCTCTTTTTTTTTCTTCCTTCACTCATTTTGAACAGGTTTTTATAGTCCCTGCTTTTTCTTTTTCTGCTCCGTTTTCCTAGATTTATTTTCTGTCTTACGAATTTACTTTCTTTCATTTGTCTCACTCAATTTCGGCAGGAAGTAATTGCAAGCTCACTTCATATAGAGGCAATATGTCTGAACCTTATGCACTTTCTAACGAACCGTTCCAAAATTTTGGCTCACTCTCTCTCTCTCTCCCTCTCTTTCTGTCTATCTATTTATCTATCTATCTATCGTTGTCATTATCTGCCTTTCTCCCGTTTTCTTTTGTAGCCCTGTAGTATATTTGTTCAGCAGAATCACATAAACAGACACACAGTGCGCACGCGCACCAAAACATACTTCCTTTCCCTCGTTTACAACCACACCCTATCTTTTTATTTATCACCTTCTTACACACTCTCCCTTCTATATCTCCCTCCTTCACTCTACCATCTCTCTACTGTTCTCCTTCCCCTTCTTCCTCCCCTCTTCCCGCTCATAAAATTTCCTCTCACAGACACACACACACACATATTCGTATATTTCTTTTCTTTTTCCTTCTCGTTGTCTTATTTTCCTTTTTTTCGTTCTTCTCTTCATGTATGAATAAATGTTCACTGAATAGACTCTAATATGCAAAGAAATTTTCACAATTGCACATGTTACAGTTTTCAAAACGTCGCCGTGGCTGTAAACACATTTTTTTTTTAATTCTATTTTTTTTAGTGGTGAAAGCTAGAATTTTGGGTCACGATAGCACGATAGCCTTGAGATACCGCAGATGCTCCCCGTACAGTGCTTGTTGACTCTGCTATGCCCTACACAGTATGAAGCCAACTAGAGAATCTTTACGTGGTTGCCCAACCTGCTAGACATAGCAGCCAAGTCTCTCTAAAGCCACTCTCAATCTTGAAAAAAGGAAAGAACGCATTAAGTACTTTAATCCTAAACATCCTTTAAAAAGGCGGACTGGTCGTGATTGGAATGCCCTTGGAACAACAAATCTACTCGATCAGCGCTAATCTGTGTATAATCAACAACAATGACAACTAGACATGCTCAGAAGGGATTCAACAGTGACCCCTCTCTCCCTCTTTTGCTCAGATGTAGGGTATCTTGATTGATCAACAGCAGAAGTTCTCCACCATTTTCCATCTATGAACCCCTTTGATTACTATTTTATTCTGATGTTTAAAAGCAAGTTTTATAGAAGCTTCTTTCAAAATTCCTATTTTGTTATTCACACATTAATTTGTTTAGGTTGAACTATGCAAAATGCTGTGGAGGCGCGTGGCTTAGTGGTTAGGGTGTCAGCATCATGATCGTAAGATTGTGGTTTCGATTCCTGGACCGGGCGACGCGTTGTGTTCTTGAGCAAAACACTTCATTTCACGTTGCTCCCGTCCAGTCAGCTGGCAAAAAGGAGTAACACTGCGATGGACTGGCGTCCCGTCCAGCTGGGGAACACATACGTCATAGAAACCGGGGAACTGGGCCCATGAGCCTGGCTAGGCTTTAAAAACGGCGCATTTATTTTTTATTATGCAAAATGCTAGAGAAAGAAGCTTAGCAGTTTCTTGCAAAACATACCAGTGCAAATATTTAAATAAAAATTTTCCCATAGGCCCTTAAAGTACTATTGTGGATCCATAACATACTATTTTGCTGCATGGACCCCTAAAAACTTTATATGGACACTCAGAGGCCGCATGGACCCTGATCTACATTATCCAGTGTGACCTTTAGATTTACAAAAGATCTGGCTTCTACTTCTAGAAGGTCAAGCGACACGTAGAGGCTCCCTCCTTGATTCGTTATTATTATATCATCTAGAAAAAAATATCCACGACAAGTGCTTCAATTTTCTTCCCGTTTTTTTTTTTCCATTTTGTTTTTCCATGGTTATGTCAGAAGAAGAAGGGCAGCTCTCATTATATAGGACACCCTATAAAAAATCGGTAAAAATATCACAACTTAGGGGCTGTGGTATAGCTAGAGTATGTACTCCCGTGGGACAGCCCTTGAGTTTGTCGCATCCTTCCTTATAGTATTATACAACAGACCAAATGTGCTGCCCCATAAAAAAGTCACTTAGAGCAGATGCCCCACCACACCACCACCATCACCAGCTACGCTACTTCTCATGAGTAAACGTTAGAGCAATAGCCTGGCCCAAGGATGTTTACAACAGAGTGAGAATGCTTTAAAACACCAAGGCCCAACCGGTGGTGATAAATCAAGCCACGTATTACATCCAAAGTTGGCATCCAATGTTGGTATGTGGTACTAAAATTATCATATGAACCTATAAGCAAAAAATTTTAAAACTCTCTTTTCTTTCGATTTCCTATAAAATACTTATAAATACAAACACACTCACGTGCACAAACACACGCGTGTAGACCTGCGAGCGCACCTCAATACTATATATCTTAATAATACTAAAACTCTAGGGATGTCTGTGTGTACCCGAAATATCTGAGAAATAGTATATTTTATCTTAATTTTTTTAGCATATTTATTTTCATACTTACCTTCGACAGTGAAGTCCAAATTTTTGTAACATTTGGACCTCTATTTACTAATGAAAACGGGTAAACAGAATTTTTGTGTTTATTCGTGACGTCAACACACATACAGAATACATGCACATATAATGAATGTCATGGCGTGTCAATCAACACAAACACACGTCCGCTATCTGTGACATATACACACTCATAGTTTTCGCGCTCTCTAAAACAAAAGTCGACATTTTGACGTACACAATATTTTAATCATTTAGAAATATTTTTAACTGAATGTAATTTCAGAAATGTAAGCTGTTTGTGTAGTTAAGTATTTATATTTTAGTTTTCTTTAAAGAGACAACATTTTAATGTTTTTTTTTATTATTTTCGAGTCGTTAATTACCGTAAAAAAATTTTTTATTTACTTTTGTTTTAAAGAAGAGAACGTGAAATATGTATGTACGTGTATATGAAATGACGTGTGTGTGTCTGAAAGAGAGAGAGAAGAAGAGAGAGAAAAAGATAGAAAGAGGGAGAGAGAGAAAGTGAGTAAACGTGTGTATTCTTATGTGTAAGTGGCTCTCTCTCTCTCTCTCAAACACACACACACACGTCCATTTCATATACACGTTCATACATCTTTCACTTTAAAACAAAAGTAAATAGATAAAACTTTTTGACGGAAATTAACGAACAAGACCAGCTGATCTGGATTACAGTTCTGAGAGTCAAAGCGAAAGATCACCCTAAGAGAATAACATTATAAAAATTTCTTCGAGTGCATTCGTCGTATCTCAGCGCCAAAGATTTGGTCTACTATTTCTAGCACGCCCTGCTACCACGTAACAGCTATTTGCGATAAAGGACTCGAAATACCTGTTACGTGGTAGCAGGGCATGCAAAAAATAGCAGCCAAATATTTCTTTTTCCAGGGAAAGGAGCCGTTTACACGTGATTTCGATGGAAAAAAAAATTTAACAAAACTCCGTTGCTGAGAAACTCAGACTTTGCAGATGACCCAACGGGTCACGGGTAGTTTAACATATATATATGTATATATATCTATCGTGGTTGTCTACTCCTTATGCAGAGTTTGACCACTTCCTGTACCTACATCTCAAAACTATCATAGCATCTGATGTGGCTTTTTAAACCAGACAATGTTTTGAAAAGACACCCACATAGATTGCATATCGGATTTGGACCACCAAGAGCTGCAGTTAAGTTCTAATCTTTGTGGATCTTAAAATGTCTTTTGAGGCCTCCGTTAGATTAGCAAACCTTCTGGCATACATTGCTAGATATAAAAAATAAGGGTTAGAAATATTGGGGCTAGAAATATTGCAGAAAAACGTGAAATTCTTCGAGCCGCCTCTGATTTATATATAGATATGGATAGATAGATATGGATAGATAGATAGATAGATAGATAGATAGATAGATAGATAGATAGATAGATAGATAGATAGATAGATAAACAAACAGATAGATAGATAGATAGATAGATAGATAGATAGATAGATAGATAGATAGATAGTAGATAGATAGATAGATAAATAGATAGATAGATAGATAGGTGCATACATATTTACATATGCTTATATGTGTGTGTACAAATGTAAATATATATATATCATAAATGTGTTTGTATATATATATATTTGTATATGTGTGTATGTATGTGTATGTATGTATGTATGTATATATATATATGTGTGTGTGTGTGTATGTATGTAGGAATGCATATGTGTGTGTGTGTGTGTGTATTTGCATATGTATGTATGTATATCTTTTATCTGGTGTGGACATAAGAAACATTGACACATTTATTGCCGCAGTCTTCATTCAAGTAGATCCAAATGTCTATGAAACAATCGGCATTTGTTCCCTGGAGTCCAGTCAGCTCCGTTAATTGTCATCGACCACCAACGATATTCTGGTATCTATCACAGACCGTAATGTTAGAATGAATTCTGTTTTTACCATTCTGACGCAGTTGAAGATCCTGTTATATCCTTTATTCACAAGGGAAGAGATTGTGGTGGAATTTTTTGTTTGCTTTATTTTTGCCTTTATTGGCAAAGTCCTTTGTACTTAATGGCCAAGTCTAACTACTTACCCTTATATCTCGTGCCCCAAACTTAAAGAACTATCAAACCAACATTCCTCGTTGAACAGGTTCGGCAGCACAAGTAAGTTATTAAGTGCAAACATTACAAAGATTCTAACGAAAGAACATTTTATCTTATCCACCGATATGGAGATTTTTTTTATCATCTTCTGTATTTTCTGCACCAAAGTATGTTCTTCCGAACTCATTGACCGTCTCATAATCCAAAATATCAACCCATTTGCAGCATTTTCCTTTCAATTGTACCCCTAGCCATGGTATCTGTATTTACAAAGCCAATAGTGCTTTTTGTTGTTTTTTTTCGCGTACATTACAAATGCAAAATATTCTCAGTAGTTATTTTAAGGAAAAAGGGTGGCGAGTTGATAGAAATTGTTGAATGCTGTACCAAATATCTGAAGCTGAAATCAATGCTAGCAAGACTTTATATATAGTTTTACCCTTTTAGTGTCCATCAAAGAAATATTACGGGAGTCGACCTAAACAAGTATGATCACAACATCCTTGCCGTATTAATGTTGTGTCGACGAGTTCAATTTTATCTTTCATCCTTCAAGGGCCAATAAAGTATGTACTAGTTAATTAATGAGATCAGATCTGTCTAATTGATTATGCCGAAACCCACATCTAGGGGCCTTGCAACTACGCAAGAAATCAATATCAGCGTAGTGCTTAATCCAGTGACGACGAACCTATGAGGTGTGCATCGTTAGTGACATGTTGAGAATTTTCAGGTGATATACGATGGTGTGTGTGTGTGTGTGGATGCAGGTATGTGTGTATGTATGTGTGTGTACGAGAGTGCATTTGTGTCGGCATTTGTCATCCACCATTACCGCTTGACAACCGGTGCTGCTTTTGTTTACGTCCCGCTAACTTAGCCATTCAACAAAAGATACTGACAGAGCAAGCACCAGACTTTAAAAAAAAAACATGTTGTGGGGTCGATTTGTGGCACCCTGGCATGGCTTCTGCCCAATGAGTGAAACGGTAAAAGGCATAAAAGATATAAGTTTGATATATTCCCCATCCACTGTGGATCAAACGGCCTGATATCAGTCTAAGGATTTCGTTGCATGAAATAACCAAACGCCAAATATTTATCAGCCAAACGTTAACCAGACAGACAAATGCCCATGGTGCAAACATATTGAAGCAGATAAAAGTACTACATGGAAATTAAAATCCGGATGGTCTCGCTACATTTTTCCGTATCCCATGTGGGAGAAATAGACGAATGAATTTTCATTGCCTGCTCCAAAATGGGAACCAGATCTTCCTTCTGAAACTGAGAGATTGCGTTATATTCTATCCGAAAGAATATTTATTTGCTTATCCGATTAATATTACAGTTATATGTAATAAGTATAGGTCCGATGGGCTTTTACGGATCTTTGCTATGGCTCCCTGCAACGACCCAGCAAATATGAATTACGAAATTAATAAATAAATAAATTCGGCCTGGGAATTGGATAAAATAATCACAAGTACATTATCAAATGAGAACGTTTATTTGAAGCAACTGTGTGTGTGTGTGTGTGTGTGTGTGTGTGTGTGAGTGTGTGAGTGTGTGTGTCTGTATGTCTACCTGCGCGTGCTTGTGTGTACATGTGTGTGCGTTCTTTACGAATGCAACCATATACATATATATTTCTGTATATCTATCTATTTATCTATCTTTCTGTCTGTCTGTCTATTTTTCTGTCTCTCTCTCTTTCTTTTCAATGCTTACATCACACAGATATATCATTCTATTAATGTTTAATCTTTTCAATCAAAATGCGTTTTTTTTTTGTTGTTGTTGTTGTTTTTTTTGCTTGATTTATAATTATTTTAATCTATATGTTTCATTTTTCACCATATATGGTTGTGGTTTCGATTTATAAGTTTAGGATACGCATCCCTGCTACAAATATATATTCACAAACAACATTAGGCTATATTCTTTATCGCTGTTTGACACCGTATGAAGTAGTGACCCTGTGTTAGGTGTCAATATCATGAAATTATTCGATTGGCAGCTAACAAGGGAATCTCGGCAGTTAATGTCTCTACTCGTTGTCACTGTCCTATTTGATGTTTTTAGTACCTAGAATAGTGCTGATTCTTCTTCCTTGGCCATTGATATGATATGAAACAAATATCTTACGAATAGCAAAGGACCACGTTTCGGACTTCTCCCACTACAGAGGCACGATCCTGCGAGCTCTGGGACGAAGACCGCTTCGCTCAACAAACAAATAAACAAACAAACAAGCAGCAGGAGTGGCTGTGTGGTAAGTAGCTTGCTAACCAACCACATGGTTACTGGTTCAGTCCCACTGCGTGGCATCTTGGGCAAGTGTCTTCTGCTATATCCCCGGGCCGACCAATGCCTTGTGAGTGGATTTGGTAGACGGATACTGAAGAAGCCTGTCGTATATATGTATATATATATATATAATATATATTATATATTATATATATATAATATATATATATATATATAATATATATATATATATAATATATATATGTATGTATGTATGTTTGTGTCTGTGTTTGTCCCGCTAGCATTGCTTGACAACCGATGCTGGTGTGTTTACGTCCCCGTCACTTAGCGGTTCGGCAAAAGAGACCGATAGAATAAGTACTGGGCTTACAAAGAATAAGTCCCGGGGTCGATTTGCTCGACTAAAGGCGGTGCTCCAGCATGGCCACAGTCAAATGACTGAAACAAGTAAAAGAGTAAAAGAGTAAAGAGTAAAGAGAGCAGCAGAGATGTACACAGTGAAGAAGCAGAAGGAGCAGAAGAAGAAGAAGGAGAAGGAGAAGAGGAGGGGCGACAGAGAGGTCGGTAAATGTACAGATAAGCTACGTAAGAGCAGCACTGGAAGCTGAGCAAGAAGTCGTAAATATAGGCTGTCAGGATGAAAACAAACAGCAGGCACATGGAAGATATTTGTTTACACAACTCACTCCGTGATTGGTTGATTAACCAAAAGTTTCAACTCGCTCGTTCTGATAATAGATACAAGAATGCAATTAAGTAACGACGGGATGGGAACATTTTGCTCTTTTTCCGGGATACGATAATTAAAGTATATACATATATATATATGTATATATATATGATATTATATTATGTTATATTATATTAGCTAGAAGGGTCCTGCTCCAGTCTTTTTAATAGGGAACTCATTGCCCTAACTTGATTTATTTCAAGTATTTTATTAAATGCTACTTGATAACTCAGATCATCTCTGGTTTCTTAGGGCATTAGTTTTATTTTTGTTGTTGTTGTTCAATTTATTCTTAGCGATATTGAAAACAGATTATTATCATTACCATCATCATTATCATCATCCAGTCCACCACCATCACCACCACCATCACCGTCACCGCCACCGCCGCCGACACCACCATGGCTTTAAG
>NC_043009.1:11940158-11950158 GCF_006345805.1 Octopus sinensis | reverse complement strand
TATAAACACTCTATACTAACCTCACTCATTCACACACACACACATACACACACTTCCACCTGACAGATCTATCTATCTAACTATACTGACACACATACACGTACACGCACACACACACACTCATACATAGAGAGGACATGAGGTGTTTTCGCCAGGATAATCTGTTAGCTTGTGTGTGTGTATGTATATATATATATATATATATATATATATGTATATGTATGTATATGTATGTGTGTGTGTGTGTGTGTCAGTGTGTGTAAAGTGGATATATTATGGGTATACAGAAATACAGAGTGTGAGAGAGTGGGCACAGACTATGTGTCTGTGTATGTATACAGGGCCGGCTCAAGGTACCGGCAACTCGGAAATTGCCCGGGTATGCCTAGGGCTAGAGGGCGCCAAGGAGGGTGGGACAAGAAAACCTCCACGACCGTCAGCTTGTACACTCCGAAGCCCAGCTTGCCCGGGACGCCAGCAACCCTTGGGCCGGCCCTGTATACATATACAGACACACAGCCTGTGCCCACTCTCTCACACGCTGTATTTCTGTGTACTCATCATGTTAAGTTAAGTTAAGTTAATTTTGGCTCAAAAAGCAAAAAGCAAGGCCATGTAGGGGGTCATGGAGTTATGTACGGGGTGGTGTTCATGCAAAAAGTTCAGGCCTTTTGTGGTCAAGGGAGACTTTGAACCGAGCAGTCGTCGGCATCTTCACCACCTCGTCCGGCAGCTTATTCCACGGATCCGCAACCCGGACGGAGAAAACCCCTCTCCTTCGATTGAGATGAAATCGTCTCAGATAGAGCTTTTCGGAGTGACCCCGCAGCCGACGCTGGAGCAGGAGTGAAGAACAGCTCTTTCGAGAGGTTTCACTTTCCGCTTTCATGCACATAGATACGCATACATACACACATACGTACATTCTATATCCACCTTACACATACAGACATATTCTATAGCCCATCTTCATCACTTCCCTCCTTATACGTTACATTCAACCCAACCCCCACCAACTGTAGCTATTTATCTCGTGGTTTACTACATTTACCCGTTTTGATTGCATATACATACACATGCGTACATACGCATACATACACATACACACGTTCACATACACACACACATTCGAGCACGCACGCACGCAAGCATAGTTATAAACACACACATTCATAAACACGGGTGTTCCTGAAGATATCTGCCAGATTTTAGTTTACGTCGCCCAAAAGAAAAAAATAATCCTTTACGCATAGACACATACAGTAACAGTTCCTTCTAATCAGTCGCACATATAGACATCCCTACGAGTAGCAGAAGCGTTTCGTCTGTCCCCAAACTTCGTTCCTCTGTCTATCCGCCTCTATCCTTCCTATGTTCAACATTTCCATACTTATACACATCCCCACATAGACACATGATCCCATACACACACACACATACGCACCAAAAAAGAGATCTTCACCAGACGTACACAGGTTTCTTATGTAGTCATTTGTATTAAAATGGGTTGATGTAACCGAGTTATATCAACACACATCTCAGCATATACACACCTTGTGCACGTACACACATGCACACACATACACAAGCGCACACACGCATGTACTCACGCACATGCATCTCTCTCTCACTCTGTCTCTCTTTCTCTCTCTCTCTCTATTTATATATATATAATGCATGTATGTATACATATATATGCATGCAAATGTTATATATATATATATATATATATATATATATATATACATAAATGTATATAAGGACACAGGAAAAATGTGTCAAAGCCATCAGGAGGCGTCGATGCTTCCAAGGGCTAAACAGCGGTGGTGTAACCCCCTACTGTCACGTTCACGTTAGATTGACAGTATACAACCATTCTAATATTTCTATATATACATATTTATATATATATATTTACATAGATAATATATACATATATTCATATATATACGTGTATACCATGCATGTATATATGTATATATCATGCATGCACGCGCGCACGCGCACACATACAAACACACGCATATACACACACAGTCATAAACACTCGTTCGTGTGCACACACATGTTTGTTCATCGACAGATACGCAATCCCACTCACAAATGAAAACCCGAAATAGTGTGAGAAATGTAATTTTCTAGTGTAGCATGTGTTCATCATCGATGATCTTTCCTGTAAATGTAGGCAGTATGCTAACAATCTACTGAGCAGCTGAACTCTACATTGTCGTTTCTTACTCTAATATTAGAAGTAGGAAACAACGTCCAGAATCAAAGCAATATCAAGATAGACCGTCGGTATTGCTTTTCTTTTCTTCCTATACGTGAATACATTCACTTTGAAGCGTGCGTTGTTTTTTAAGTATATGGATTTAGTCATGGCAATTCAGTTAAGAAGTTCGTTGTGTAACCACTTGGTTTCGAGTTCGATACTACTGTGTACCTTGACTAAGTGTCTTCGTGTCTTCTTCCATAATTTGGAGCTCTTCAGTGCCTTATGAGTAGATTTGGTAAGAAGAAACTGAACGAGAATCTTTCACGGGCAAGTGTGTGTAAACATAATTATTGTGTGTATGGGGGGTGTATATGCAATATATATATGTGAAGGTTGTAAATATTAGTAACAAAATCAAAAAACCGGTGCTCTTCGAACAAAATTTCCTATTGATATTTGTACTACGCCGAGCTACATAACACCCCCCCCCATCGTACTCACCATGAAATTCAGAGAACAAGCTATTGGGCACTTGAATATTCAAAACCAACGACGCTATTGTTCACATACCGAATATAAATAAATAAATAAATAAATAAATTGTCTTTTAGACAACGTTTATATACAGTCTTTGTAACAATGCCATGTTTTATAGGGAGGTGGTAAGTAACCTTGCAGAAATTTGTGGCATTTACTGATTAGGAGGTGATATACATCACACTGCTATGGCACAATCGACATATTCTAAAAGAGGTATTTAACAGCTATTTCCTGTTTATGAAATACATTGGCTACTTTAGGTGGGATGTAACGTGTCTTGCAAGAGGAGATACCCTACCTGCCAATATTGCTGGCGTCGAGAAGTTTGCAGAATTTGTGCCAATACTCATCTGTGTATGTGAATAGTTTTCTGTTGACAAGAGGATTATGTTTATCAGCCAGAGACTTTACTTAAGTAGACCAGTCCAACTGATCTTCTTTGTATCGAGTCTCTGATCATTTAGCATATATATTAAGGAATTTCCCCAACTCATAGGAGGTGCATACAGTTATTACCTCCGCCTTAACGAAGTCGGAGGTATTGTTTTCAGTCGTGTTTGTTTGTTTGTTTGTCCGTGGACAAGATATCTCAAGAACCGCTAGATGGATTCGGATGAAACTTTCAGGGATGTTTGGCCTTGTGATTGGCACGAAATGATTAGATTTTGGGATCGATCCGGTACCGGACAAAGATTCTTGATTAATTTGCCTGTTTTTTTTCACTTAAATTTTGAGAGCGGTTGGGTTCATTTTAGGTACTCTCTTTTGTGAAAGCAGTCGAGTTTATTTCAGATATTCTCATTTTAAAAATCATCTCTGGCTAATCGTTGAGAGGACGTTGGTGTTGCCTTGGTGGAGGTTTGCGCCCTCCGAGTGCTCTCGCTTAGACTGAGTTTATACGTATACCTTTATCCCCTATTCGCGTCACTGTTGAGTAGAAGTTACTATTGATAGCTAGTATTTGTCTTGTCTTGATAGAAAAGGCAGCGGTTCTGGCTTCTATGTTGTCGGAAAAGGCTTTCATGATCAGGCAATGAAACAAGCGTTCCTTTTATTTCATTCGCAACAAACAACCTGTTACATGACAAGGCATGTTGTAAAGTTCAACATTACTATTAATTATATGCAAGATGTATTGATTCTTTTGCTCACATGACGAACTCGACCAATGACATGCCTATATATGGATCTATCTATCTATCTATCTATCTATCTATCTATCTATCTATCTATCTATCTATCTATCTATCTATCTATCTATCTATCTGTGTGTGTGTGTATGTATGTATGTATGTGTTTGCACAGAAAAGAACAAGAAACAATTACCAAACATTGGTCAAGTTTCAAAGACTGGTCTTCAAATTCTTTTCTGTCATATATTTTATTAACGTCGGTTAATTCCTTTTAAACATATCTTTAAACTACTATTTCAAAATCCCAAGAGCTCATAGCAAAAATGATAAAATCATATGATAGACTGATCAAACGAAAGAAATAACAAGTAACTGAAGAGTTACTCTTCATCAGCTGTTTCACTAAAGACGCTGGCAGTTTCAGTACCTTTAGACAGACTCCATAAGATTAAGCCAAGCAGAGATATATTGTTCCCTGAGTAGGACACTAGATTATTGAGGGTAGCTTTTACTGCAGGATTATTTAAATTTGCCACGTCGAACAACTAATTCACGACCAGTTTCAAGATGCTGCAAGGAATTATAACCCTTTGTGCGGTGCCTAATTTGACTTTAATGGATTATTGTTGTTTGTTGTTCCCGATTATCATAATGTCAGCCCTGATCGAGATGAAAAGCGATATGATTAAATGCAACCTGGTCATGACTATCTCGTCTTTCGGATGGTATCAAGGACTATATTATCAAACATATCACTTTTTTTGTTAGTTTGTTTTGTTTTGTTTTAGATAGTGGTGTGTGGTATGAAAGAAACTTGGCTGCTGCTTCTAGCGAGTCGAGTAATTAGATGGAGTTGGCCATAGGCAAAATAGAAATGACCGGTATTACCGCTTTCGCTCGTTTAACCGAACTCTTCAAGAAAAAATAAAACCAAGATATATATATATATATATATATATATATATATATAGAGAGAGAGAGATAGAGAGAGAGAGAGAGAGTAAGAAAGGGAGAGGAGGAGAGAGAGAGAGAGAGGGGGTTAAAAAGATACTTCCTTATAGCATAAGAACAGACATGTTTAAGACAAAGATTTAAGACTTGAAAACATGCCAGCAACATAAATGCAACGTAATAGTAAATAAATATCAAGAGTTTACACAATGGAAATGGAGACGATCAATGAGCTGGTGTTAGTAAGAGAAGGGGTGTGCTACACCTGCAAATATTAAATACAGCAGGAATCTTTGACCGACAGAGACGAATAACGCGGTACATCTAACTCAATTGTCGTTATTATTTTAAAACCGTAACCCAAACACAGTGAATTAGATATTAAAAACAAAGCAAAGTCCTTTGCGACTGGTGTTGTTGCTGGCAAACAATTCTCCTGGTGGCGATTTGCCCACATTTCGTATAATAAGCCAAGATAAAGAGCTTTCTTTCATTCATTTTTGCCTTTGTTCCTGGTTTCTTCTGCATTATTCTCACCATTCATCATCGCATACACTCGGTTTTTTTTGTGCGCTCTTCCTACGTTTCTCCGCATCTGTGTGCGTAAGCTTGCAAATATATATATATATATATATATGTATGGTGTGTGTGTGGTGTGTGTGTGTGTGTGTGGTTGTTGTGTGTTTGTGTGGTGTTTGGTGTTGTGTATGTGTGTGTGTTGTGGTGTTTTTGTGTGTGTGTGTGTGTTTGTGTGTTGTGTATGGTGTGTGTTTGTGTGTTTGTGTATGTGTGTGTGTGTGGTGTTTGTGTGTGTGTGTGTGTGTGTGTGTTTATGTATATGTGTGTGTGTGTTTGTGTGTGTTGTGGTGTGTGTGTGTGTGTGTGTGTGTGTGTGTGTTTTATATATATGCGTACGTATACGTACGTGTATTTCTTCTTTCTATTACAATTCCTGTTCGGAAAGGCGTACTTATCTTCGACACCAGATACCCTCTGATATCAATAATCTAATTCTTATCTTGATAACCTTCTGTTGATATCATCTTTGTGGATTTCTGCGATTATTCCTGTTGTTATCGCCATTGCTACAGTTTTCTTTCTTTCTTTTCTTGTTTTGATATTAATGTTTTTTTTATTCTTGCTTTTCTTGAGATTGTGGCAAAGAAGCATCTATAAAAATGTGATGTCAATTTGACCGAATCCAGTTCACATTTATTTCATTGACCATTCAGCGGCGGAAAGCAAATTGCATTTGGCTGTTTTGAGAACTTAAATTGAAGAACTTACTCTTTTACTTATTTCAGTCATTTGACTGCGGCCATGCTGCAGCACCGCCTCTAGTCGAGCTAATGGACCCCAGGACTTATTCTTTGGAAGCCTACTACTTGTTCTATCGGTCTCTTTTGCCGAATCGCTAAGTTTCGGGGACGTAAACACATCAGCATCGGTTGTCAAGCGATGTTGGGGGGGGGGACAAATACAGATACACAAACACACACACATATATTTTATTTATTTTATATTTTATCTAGTTTCAGCTCACGAGCTGTGGCCATGCTGGGATATACGCATATATATACATATATATACGATAGGCTTCTTTCAGTTTCCATCTACCAAATCCACTCACAAGGCTTTGGTCGGCCCAAGGCTATAGTAGAAGACAGTTGCCCAAGGTGTCACGCAGTGGGACTGAACCCGGAACCATGTGGTTGGTAAGCAAGCTACTTACCAGACAGCCACTCCTGCGCCTAACTTAGGGGAAAATTAATTTTTGTAATTAATACATTTCAGCTAAATTCACTTTTGTTTATCCTCATTCTTTCCACCTCTATGCGGGTGTTCGTTTTCCTTTGAATCTGACAGCTATGATCCTACGACCGCGAGTCCGCTTCTCTAACCACTGGGCCATAGCGCCTCCACACACACACACACATACACACACACACACACACATGTGACATCGTGTGTACCGTTGGCGATTTTTTTTCCTCTGTCTTCCCTTCTCTGGATCTTTCCTTCTCCTATGTTTCCGACGAAGAGCTCCCTTCTTTCCTTAGCGTCCAATAATACTATATTTGTCCCACGTCCTCGCGTTGTCGTGTTTTTTTTTTTGTGTTTTCTTGTTTGGATTAACTATATATATATATATATATATATATATATATATATATATATATATATATATATATATACCGGAGTAAACACATAAATGTGAAACAAGGTGGAAAAAAGAGTACTCAAGTACCAGTGGTAGAGTAATATGCTTTATTTAAGCCGCAGAAAATTCAACAAAACCTGTTACTCTGAGTTTCCCGTTGCCGTTCATCGGACAGTTTTTTCTAGCATTTTCTGCTGCTTTAAATAAAGTATATATATATATATATATATTATATATATATATATATATGTATGTATATATGTATATATATATATATTATATATATATATATTATATATATATTATATATATATATATGTATCTATGTATGTATATTTTCTTTAATGATCTTCCTTTATATTTAGGTTGGAGCAATAGCCTTCCTAATTCCACTTAACGCTTATAGATGTCCTAAGTCTTCACTTATGGCTCAAGTGCTTGGTAGTCATATTTTTTAATGCCGCATATATATATATATATATATGATATGCTACAAAGATCATGTAATCAATATTGTTGTTGGTAACATCAGCATCATCGTCCAATTAGAATTATTCATTGTTAAATCGGCTTACTCTCAGGAAACGTCGTGCTTTTGGCTTCTTACAAAGCTGCTGTTTTTGTGCATTATTTTGAGGTTTGGATGTTAATATTGATTTCAAATTTTGACACATGTCCAGCTGATTTGGGGCGGGTCAAGACGATTACTTCGACTCCAGGCCATCACATAAAAACTGGAAGTTTCAGAACGAAGAATTTACGTAAACGTGTAAATAAGTGTCTTGGCATTTATGATTTTTGGACAGAAATAATTGTTCAGTTCTTGGCAAGATTTGAACTCGGAACAGTGAAGTCTCATTAAGTTGAAAACCAACCAGAACAACGTTTCAGGTTGGTGGCCATGTTGGTAGCGTCGGAAAGTGAAACATCAACCATGTGTGTATGTGTATGTGTGTGTGAATATGGTTACACACACATACACGCACGCACACACACACACACATACATATATATGTATGTATATATGTAAGGCGGCGAGCTGGCAGAAACGTAAGCCCGCCGGGCCAAATGCGTAGCCGTATTTCGTCTGCCGTTACATTCTGAGTTCAAATTCCGCCGAGTTCGACTTTACCTTTCATCCTTTCGGGGTCCATAAATTAAGTACCAGTTACGCACTGGGGCTGATGTAATCGACTTAATCCATTTGTCTGTCCTTGTTTGTCCCCTCTATGTTTAGCCCCTTGTAGGTAGTAAAAAATATATATATATGTAGGTATATATGCTATTGTGCCCCCGTTATTTTTCTTACCTACTTTTCCCTTCTTCATTCTCTCCCCCTTTCTCTGTCACTATGTATGCATGTCTCTACGCATTCGAGTCTGTGTGGCTACATGCATCATATGGAAACGTTTGTTGGAATTTATTTATTTTCCCAATTACGCCACTAATAAGGTAAATCCATTTATTAAAACTCTAATGGATTCCAGAACTTATTACGGATGTCACCTCAACGAAACTCTTCTCCCCGGTTTCGATTCTCAACACAAGTGTATATCATTTGCCCCATCAAGAACATCTGCGTATTTATATCAATATAACCAGGATGGATGAAGTCGCTTGGATTGTTTTCCCAAAGGTTCTCAGTTCTGATCTGCTGTTGGCATTTCGTTGTCTTTTGGCTGAATACTTTATTCTACATTGGCACAAATCCATTTAATTGCAAGGAGCTGATATCAGAACAATTTCGTTCAGCTTCAATCATCGCCTTGTACCATTTTATTATATTAGTTCTCATTATGTATTATATACTAGCACTATGGCCCGGCAACGCATATATATATATATATATATATATATATATATATACATACAATGGGCTTCTTTTAATTTCTGTCTACCAAATCGATTACAAAGCTTTGGTTGGCTCGCGGCTATTAGTATGTATGTATGTATGTGTGAAAGAGACTGTATACAGTGGTTGGCCTTCATCTCATCATATGCAAGGCTTTCAACTCTCAGTTGATCCATCTTAGTGCATGCAATCAACTTTATTATATCTCATTAAAGATTAACTTTTATATCTAAGGGGAAAATGCCGCCAATTCCAGTTGGACTACACAATGCAGATTGCCGTAATGTGAGTCAGTCATTGTTAATTTAGATAATGAGAGCGAGATACGCTATCTACCTCGTGCAAATTACAAACGAATAAAATAACAACTGGTAGATATCTTTGTTACGTAATTTTATACATTTACGCAGGGAAAACAGAAGTTTGGGAAGCTGTTTTGGAAGTATTGGTGGTTTCATATATTGGGTTGTCCGGAAAGTTCGTGCCGATTTTTAAAGGAAAGGAAAAAGGTCAATAAATACTTGCCATTACATTTTTGATCAACCAAATATGAACCATTTTGTTGCACAATGCGTCTCCATCTTCCCTTTAACTTGAAAATACCCTCTTCCCAGAATTGAGGTGGTTTCATGGCAAATAATTCATCGAGGTATCTTTTTACGTCATCAAAGGAATTTAAATTTTTACCATTAAGACTATTCTGCAGAGACCTGAATAAGTGGAAATCCGAAGGAAAAATATCTGGTGAATGTGGAGGGTGGGGTAACACATCCCAGCCGAGCTGCAGCAATTTTTGTCTGGTTCCCAAAGCATCAAGTGCCGAAAATGGATCATTCTTATCTTCCATTTTAAAGGGTTACAGAATCAACACAGGTTATAGGAACATAAACATTCTTCCACGAAAATATAACTTAAACTGTGCTCTAAATGGAGGTGTAATCAAATCCTATTTTATGGACTCAACCATGTTCTAAAATAAGTCGAAATGTAAGCTACTATAAATCGGCACGAATTTTCCGGACAACCCAATATATTGCCGGAATTATCCTGGTGAAATATGTCACACGATACTTTAGGATTGAGCAGGGTCGTATTAGCAGCTTCATACATCCTCCACCAGGCAAATCAATAGAATTGGTCCTATAGTA
>NC_043009.1:11932658-11935158 GCF_006345805.1 Octopus sinensis | reverse complement strand
TTTCTTTAAAAATCGGCACGAACTTTCCGGACAACCCAATATTTCTGATCCTGAGTAGCTGTCTCATTTGTGATATCTAAAACTTTCACTTGAAGAAAAGCTTAGATGTTACAACTTCTAACTGTTAAACGTCAGATTTCTTTCAAATAAAGAAAGGCAAGTTTACTGACAAGTTTTTGTAGTTGGCTTGCAAGATTCTTGATGTGAACTCTTATATCAAAACAAATTTTGCTGCATCTCGGGACGGTCATTATAACTATGATAAACACACGCCCTGGTTATATTTCATTTCTTTATAATTCGTCAGTAGATGCGCATGGTCTAGTGGTAAGTCTGTTGCACTCACGATCGCTAGCTCGTGGATTCAATTCTCTGACTGGCTGGTGCGTTGTGTTCTTGAGCAAAGCACTTCATTTCACGTTATTCCAGTCCCACTTTCCATTATTGGGCGAACGTTGACCTGCTCGTTTAGCCAGCGGGGTGGCGTCATTTGAAAGCTAAAGCAATGCAAAAGTGCATTGTGACCAGCGATTTGTAACAATATCTGAGAGCCTGGTCGGTCACATGATCGCGCGATTATTCGTCAAGTGGTTAATTATTTAACCATCTAACTAACCAACGAATTGACGAATAATAAAGAAGTGAAGCTGAACAAGGGCGAGTGTTTATTATTGGTATAATGACAAGCTCGTGAGCCAAAATTTACCGATAAGGTTTACCAAATATATAGATAACTAGCAGTATCGCCCGGCGTTGCTCGGGTTTGTAAGGGAAATAACTATATAAGCATTTTTAGAGAGTTATAGCCAAAAAGTAGCAGAAAAATGCATTAAAAATGGAAAAAATGATGGTAAATTTTTTTTTAATCGTTGACTCATCGTAGACATTTTTAGAGAGTTACTTCCCTTATATAATAGCGAAAAAATGCATTAAAATGGGAAAAAATGATGGTAATTTTTTTTTTAAATCGTAGACTCATCGTAGACGCGCGCTAATACCCAGAAGGGTGTGATATGAATCACGACTATAAGATACCCGGTTTTGGTTAAACTGCACCGCAAAATGTGGGAGTAGTTAGGAATCTAAATCGTAGGAGACAGACACACAACCTTACTTTTATATATAAAGATTTGATGGTTTGCTAGGATTATATTTGATCAAGTTATGTCATGTGTATTGTAGATCCTCGCTACATGATTCAACGAGTTGTCCATACCAGCATCGTGCAACCGTCTCATAGATGGGTGAAAAAAGTGATGCGCTCCAATATCACGATGATGAGTTTCGAGTACCGTGTCGTTTGTAATAAAAACTATTATGGCAAAAAATGCGACCACTTTTGTCGAGTTAGAGACGATGAACTGGGTCATTACTATTGCACAGAAAACGGCACCCGAAAATGTATGGAAGGCTGGAAAGGAAACTATTGTGATCAAGGTGAGCATTTGTTTACTTATAAATTTGTTTTGCATGCAAACAAAGAAGAACAGAAGCATTCTTGAAGTTAGCGAATTTAATGTTTGGGCACAGTTTTACAGACATAGATATATACATAAGAAATAGGTAAGTAGATACAATGCCGGCCTATTTGTCAAGTAGTCAAAGGTTCTCATATGGTCACTGGCAATATATCATATACTTGGCAATAGCAAAACACACACACCACACACACACACACACACACACTCCATGCAGCCTCACATAGAAGTGTGCAGCAAGTTCATTCCAAATTGCGGATGTATACGTCTCTAACACAGACAGAGGACGCAGTAAGTAATGAAATTGTTTCAAAAACACCTTCCAAACATTGGTGAAAAGAAGAAGGATAAACGTATATTCCCGATGCCAATATGACTAATCACTGCCTACTCATAAACACCCCTTATTTGGGAGAGTTTTTTTTCACTTGTATACGTGTGTGTGTGTGTGTGTGTGTGCAAACGTACACACATACACGTATAGGCATACATATACATATACCGGGTTTTTTCGAAAATCTGCCCGTCCATTAGATCGCCCATGGGCCGTTTATCCTTAAAGGATTGGAAAACGTGCCTAAAAATCAAGGTTCCAAAGAATATTTACTTATGTGTGTGTGTGTGGAGGCGCGTGGCTTAGTGGTTAGGGTGTCAGCATCATGATCGTAAGATCGTGGTTTCGATTCCTGAACCGGGCGACTCGTTGTGTTCTTGAGCAAAACACTTCATTTCACGTTGCCCCAGTTCACTCAGCTGGCAAAAATGAGTAACGCTGCGATGGACTGACGTCCCGTCCAGCTGGGGAACTCATACACCATAGAAACCGGAAAACCGGGCCCATGAGACTGGCTAGACTTTAAAAGGGTGCATTTATTTTTTTATTTTATTTATGTATATATATATGTTTGTGTGTGTGTGTGTGTGTGTGTGTATGTATGAGAGAGTACATATCCAGCATGAAGAACTTAAGCGAGCTGCGCGAAAGTGCACGGCTCGTATAGTGAATGGGGAAAGCTTGGTCT
>NC_043009.1:11905158-11930158 GCF_006345805.1 Octopus sinensis | reverse complement strand
GAAGGAAAGATCCAGAGAAGGGAAGACAGAGGAAAAAAAATCGCCAACGGTACACACGAGGTCACATTTTGAAAAAAATATATACACATACATACATACATGCACACACACACATATATACACACACACACATATATATATATATGTGTGTGTGTGTATGCATATATATATATATATGCATACATTCATACATATATAGGATTTCTTCAAATTATGTTTCAATAAGTTAAAAATGGTCATATGTTGCAATCGATCAGGTGGAATATATTTTCGAGATGACGGTTGAATAAAACTTCTGTTTGCTTTTAATATCTCGAAATACTAAGATATTATGATTTTTAGTTCAGCATAATCGACACAGTACGAATCAGCTTACTTAAGATGCAGTGCATTTTAGCCTCTGTTTGTGTGTATGCATGTGTGCTGTGTGCTGTGTGCTATGGTGCGTGTGTGTGCAATATGCACTTCGAAGTTACAAACTATTATCTATATTACGAATTTATGGCAGTAGAGCAAGCAGTATTTTCTCACGCATTATGAATCTGTAAATCTGTCCTGGATGTCAGGTGAAACCACACATTACTCTCATTACATGACTACTTCCCTCTAGAAACTCATAACTACAACACTTAGTTGTATTTTATATCCATATAAAATTGCTGTCTTGTGCTTAAGTAAGAAATTATTTTCCTGCGTAATTACCCGATTAGTTATTATGTAATTATTTATAAGTCTATATAATTTTGTATTACAGCTGCCGAATTGGTTGGGAAGGCGAGTTTTGCACCAAATGCAAGAAAGATCCAAATTGTTTACACGGTATCTGTTACGAACCTTGGCAGTGCATCTGTCAGCATGGCTGGACAGGTTTCCTGTGCAACATTGGTAAGCCAAATAATGAAGTTTCTTCGTGACTCATTTGCAAGCGATAATAATATTTTGATTTCCAGCCTGAATAAATTTATTTCTAAAACGTAAAATGAGAGTGCATGAATAAATGAATCAATGGAGTAGAGAATAAATAGCTAAAATATTAGTAGCTCTGTTACAGAAATGGGGTTATATCCGTGGCTACCGCGCTCAGCTGAAAACGACAAGGTCCTAATCGATGAATTTAAACACCACGTTGTAGGGACAACTTCGTACTGTAGGTAGTTGTAGAACTGTGAATTTAACTAGTGTGTCATAACCTCACGGTGCTGAGTTCAGCTATTGCAGTCAGACGCGGAATAGTTAAATCCATCTGGTATCATATAGAACTCAATAGCTTGATCATTATTTAATGGACACCTTTGGTTATGAAATATCCAAATAATTACTCAGATTGTCTGGGAGCAGATGGGATCAGTGGCACATAAAAGGCACCATTCGAGTGCGATCGTTACCAGCGTCACCTTACTGGCACTTGTGCCCGTGCTAGTAGGGTGCCAAGAGCACCATCACCATCCGAGCGTGATCGTCGCCAGAGCAGTCAACTGGTTCCGTGCCGGTGGCTCATAAAAGGGCACCATTCGAGCGTGATCGTTACCAACGTCGCCTTACGGGCACCTCTGCTGGTGGCATGTGTAAAAAGATTCGAGCGAGGTCATTGCCAGGACCGCCTGACTGGCCCCGTGCTGGTGGCACGTAAAAATCACCCACTACACTCTCGGAGTGGTTGGCTTTAGGAAGGACATCCAGCTGTAGAAACTCTGCCAAATCAAGATTGGAGCCTGGTTTGCCAGCCCTCAGTCAAAATCGTCCAACCCATGCTAGCATGAAAAGCGGATGTTAAATGATGATGATGATGATGATGATGATGATGATGATTATGATGATGGTGATGATGAAGTAGAAGCTACGCATGAATCAGAAGACCTTGAACTGATGATAAAATTGATATGCTTTTGCTACTGTAGAGCACCAATTCAGGTCTAGTTGCGCAGACGTGTAAGCAAATGCATTTACGCCATGCCATCTCTCTCGTATTTTTTCTGACTTTGAGTACACTGGTCCACATTATCCATTCTATCTTTCTTTACACAACAGAGTGTGATTTAAAAAGTGATTTAGTTACTATTTCTAGCAAGTTAAGTGAACTCACAAATTTCGTTTGCTGGCTCAAAATTAATTAGCGGACAAACTGATTAAATGAGATCCAGAAAAAACGCGCTCATTATAGGGATTGATATTTGATTTCCTTTCAGATAAGAATTACTGCAGCAAATATAAACCCTGTGAAAATGGTGGAAGCTGTAAATTTGATCCAACTTCTAATTATACATGTTCCTGCCCGCCATCTTTTAAAGGATCAAATTGCCAGTACAAAAGGTGTCCGCGAGAAAACCCTTGTAGCAACGATGGCAAATGTGTCGTAAGTAATTTTTGTAGATCACCATCCCACTTTGCTCTCCTTCTGTTCGTTTCTCCTTGTCTTTCTTTCTTACTTTCTTACTTTCTTCCTTTCTCTCTCTCTCTCTCTCTCTCTCTCTCTCTCTCTCTCTCTCTCTCACACACACACACACACACACACACACACACACACACACACACACACACACACAAACAAGCAAATACACATGCACTTATGTCCGGAACTAAAACCTTATGGCAAAATTGCATAACTATAAGCACCAAACATCTCTGAACGCTTCATACGGATGTTCCTTTGCAGATCGCTCCGTCCCTGAAGATTGTTGACACTCATGCTCAATCAACGATAGCATAGCCGTTGAGTTCGATCATATTTATTTCAAAATAAACGACGTTCGCATTCATTTCTAAACAAGCAGGTGTGACACCCTCCGTACACACGGCATACTCGGCTAAATAAAGGCCTGGGGGTCGATTTTTTCGACTAAAAGCCTCCAAGGCGGTGCTCCAGCCAAATGATTGAAACGAGTAGAAATAAAGGATATATATATATATATACACCAAATATATACGTTTTATTATTATTTTGCAATTTACTTAATCATCGGTAAATTATTATTTTATTTTTAATATTTCTATTATATGTAATTTTCTAGATGGTGTTTTTTTATTGTTCATTTTGAATTGATAAAAGGTGTTTTTTTCTAATTTTTATATATATATTATATTTTGTGAAATTTGATTTAGTATTTCTAAATTGAATTTTTCCCTGTAAGTTAGGAATAATATTCCCTCAAATTATATATATTATATATATATATATATATATCTATATATATATATATACATTATTATAATCAGGGGCTAGCTTAGTGCCTCACCACGTACTGAATTAGAAATAGACGCTGATGTCTTTTCAACTACCATAAAAATTTCCGAGACAATAAAACACTTTTTTTATGTAGGCAAAAAAACAAAAAAAAAACAATGATGAATCCACACGACTTCAATTAACCACAGACGCGTTTCGAATTTAAAGTAAATTATATTTACCTATTATTCTCTTCAGTGTGATACACCGAGTTATAATTTTGCGAGTGTTAGGATTAAATATGTACGCGATCAAGCGTCATTGCATAACTAATATTCCACCGCACTCCCAAAAATTTACAGCTGAATGTGATACATATTCATCTTTTATACCCACGTGTGTTACGACCTATTCTTTATTAATATAGCTGCAAAGACATCAGCCAAAACTGTCCGACGACGGGATCGGGAACTCTGAGTAACAGTTTTTGTGATGCCTTTGCCGCTTTATCAATAAAGAATATTACTCTACCTCCGGTATTTGAGTACTATTTTCCCCACCTTGTTCACATTTATGCGCTTACTCTGGTATCTATCTATCTATCTATCTATCTATCTATCTATCTATCTATCTGTCTATCTATCTACCTATCTACCTATCTATCTATCTATCTATCTATCTATCTATCTATCTATCTATCTATCTATCTATCTGTCTATCTATCTATCTATCTATCTATCTATCTATCTATCTATCTATCTATCTATCTATCTATCTATCTATCTATCTATAACGAAAGTACCAATACGGCACTGTTATCAATTGATACCGTTTACAATATGTTTCATAAATATATATTTAGTTTCACTGTAAAAATATAACCAATGAATAAGAAACAGAAATTTCCGCAGATGCGGGTGTGGAACGGGGTGGAATTTGCTTCGTCTATGTTAAGGCAAATCCCACATTGCCTAACTCACCTCCGAAATGGCGATTCCGATATGTTTTTTCGTAACTTGGGCAATTGAGGGGTGAAGTAAGCCACCCGTAGTGAGCCGGACGAGCTGCACTTTCGGCTGCCGTTACCCCTGCAGTTTATCCACAGGAACTTTGGCAACTGAGACTAAACATATTAGTTTTTCAAAACGTTATGGTTTCTATGTACACAATTGTTTGTTTATAAAACATTTGATATGCGTGTGTGTACACATACACATTAAATCGGATAATATATATATATACATATATATATATATATACACACTTATGTATGTATGTATGTATGTATGTATGTATGTATGTATGTATGTATGTATGTATGTGTATGTATGTACGTGTGTACGTATGTATGTACGTATGTACGTATGTATGTACGTATGTATGCATGTATGTATGTATGTATGTATGTATGTATGTATGTATGTATGTATGTATGTGTATGTATGTATGTGTTTGTGTACGTATGTATGTATGTATGTATGTGTGTGTGTGTGTATGTATGTATGTGTGTGTACGTATGTATGTAGGTGTGTACGTATGTATGTACGTATGTATGTGTGTATGTATGAATGTATGTATGTATGTATGTGTATGTATGTATGTATGTATGCATGTACGTATATATGTATATGATGCCTATTGATATAGTAAATAATATTTGTTGTATATTTATCTTGTCAGGAAATACATACAGGCTACAGATGTCACTGTGCCGAAGGCTTCACTGGAGACCGCTGCGAAAAGCACGTGAAATCATGCGACAAAATAGTCTGTGAGAATCACGGTACCTGTGTTATGGGAGAAGTAGGTGGCTGGTGCGCATGCCCAAAAGGTTTTACGGGTGATTTCTGCGAGAAGGAAATCAACGAATGCCAATCTTCACCGTGTCAGAATGGTACGTATTTGCGCATTTCTTATTCTAACGAGTTGGCTATTCATTGAGAAGGGACAAACTTCTAGATTTCAGACCCTAGTGATTGTTTGGATATTACGTTCTTGAAAGCAAGTTAGCTTTCATTTCAATAGCTTCAGTTCACAGTTTAAGTGTGTGTTTGTATGCGTGTGAGTGTGTATGAGTAAATTTGTGTGCGTCTAACTTCCTTTTTATACATGTGCACGCATATCTCTTTTAAAATGTTTGTAAATGTGCTTGTGGGTGTGCATATATTATAATTGATTATGTGAGCTGTACACGCATGCGTAATCATACGTGTGCATTAGTTTATGTTCGGAAGAGCGTTTCTGTGTGTATATAACAAGATGGTCGGTCGATGTGTAAATGAAAATATTATATTTTCAATTTGCTAATCTTCGTCCCTAATGCTGAGGGCGCAGATCTCAAAAGTGCAATGAAGTCTCGGTTATAATTTGGAATTGATTTTTTTTTTGCAGTGTGTGTTTGTGTATGTATGTGTGTGTGTGCACGTGTGGGTATGTGTGTACGCTTGAAGATGTGTCTGTGGAGTAATTGTATTGTTGCTCTGTATGTGTGTGTGAGTGCTTGTAGTACGTGTGTGTGTGTACATGCATGTATAATCGTGTGCGTGTATGTATGAGTGTGTACTGTGTGTGTGTATGGGAGATATGTTTAGGTTCATTTGCGTGTGCACATGTGTAGGTAGACACCCAACAGACAGCCACTCCTACCAAAATTCTTACTATAAATTCTTCCTATGACCTTAAACGATGTTAAGTCCAACCACATACATACATAAACAGCCACAATCACACATACACGCGCGTGCACATATACGTGCTATCATTACACACACACAGACCTGCGCATCCGCACAAACCCACATACACACACACATACCTCCTCTTGCACTCTCCTGTCTTTGAAAGAACTTTTTTCACTCATTCCCTTTCTGTCATTTCAATATGTGACTGCGTGTGCATCGTTGGCGATTTCTTTCAAGACAAAATTACGGAAAAAAAATAATAATAAGGCATAGGAGTGGCTGTGTGGTAAGTAGCTTGCTTACGAACTACATGGTTCCAGGTTCAGTCCCACTGCGTGGCACCTTGGGCAAGTGTCTTCTACTTTAGCCTCGGCCCGACCAAAGCCTTGTGAGTGGATTTGGTAGACGGAAACTGAAAGAAGCCCGTCGTGTATATGTGTATGTGTGTGTGCGTTTGTGTGTCTGTGTTTGTCCCCCCACCACCAACATCGCTTGACAACCGATGCTGGTGTGTTTACGTCCCCGTAACTTAGCGGTTCGGCAAAAGTGGCCAATAGATTAAGTACTAGGCTTACAAAGAACAAGTCCTGGGGTCGATTTCCTTGACTAAAAGCGGTGCTCCAGCATGGCCGCAGTCAACTGACTGAAACAAGTAAAAGAGTAAAAGAGTATCTGTTTCAGATAAGACGATTGGTGCTTTCTTGCTGGCTACAAAAATTATAAAATAATTGTTAAAGGATTTAATGTATATTAATATGCTCAATTAATCAGCCTTGATTCAACAGAGTGATTTTCACGTATCATTTTTTTTTGTTAATTTTTCAGGAGGTACCTGTGTCGAATATTTCGATGATTATGCATGCTCTTGTCCCAGCGATTACGGAGGAAAGAACTGTGAACTTTATCTACCGTGCCCTTGCAGAAACGGTGGTACATGCATAGGTCTGAGCCGATGTGAGTGTCGCAACGGATTTACTGGACGACGTTGTGAAATTCTCATCAATAAATGCAAGCGACTTCGCTGCAGGAATGGCGGTACCTGTTTGTCATATGCTCGTGAAGGTCGTGAAGAATGCATCTGCCCTCTTGGTATAACTGGTCCCGAATGCCAATATAAAAACTATTGTGTACAGAAACCCTGTCTGAATGGTGGGACTTGCCGATACCACCAACGTCAACGAAGTTTTAAATGCTCTTGTTCGAGTGAATATATGGGGAACTGGTGTCAATACGACAAGCGTACAGCACCGCAAATTCGGAATGAACCAGACAGTAGCAACATGCCCTCGTATAGAGGCGAGCAGTCGTTTAGAGGCGAGCAGTCGTTTAGAGGCGAGAAGTCATTTACAGGAAAGCAGCCGATGTCCCGAGGAAACAGAGTTTTCTCTTTTGCGAAATTAATATATTTTTTACCCATACTGACTTTGAACATTCGTTTGATGGTGTGTAATATATGATCTATCATACAAATAGAATACATTGGAAAGAAATTATAATGAAGTATATTAATACATACATGAATATGTATATATATATATATATATATTATATATATATATATGCATACACATATATGTTATGTATATTTAAATGTATATTTGCTTACATATACCTACAAATGTTTATACATATATATATATATATAATATATATATATATATATATATATTATATATATATATATGCATATTCATATCTATATGCATATATATATATATATATATATATATATATATTATATATATATATATTATATATATATATATATTATATATATATATATATATATATATGATTGTATAGTTCTTTTGTATTTTAGAAAAGTTAGTAAGTTAGTATATAAAAACCGGAGATAAGGTAAAGAGAAAGAAAGTTTTAAGAACGAATAAGTTGAAAGAGGAACGGTGGGGCGTGATAGCTTTGATGCAGTCATCGGGGTAGATAGTGCTACCAGCATAACTGCTGCAGGTATCACTCCACAAATATGAAGATTTTTTAATCATTATAACGTAGTGCAATCGACTGTGTCGAAGGAAACATGTCAGACATGACACAAGAAATTTACTACACACACAAACACATACATGGATATATATCGGATAAATATATATTGCTCCAACAGTGTTACACTCTGTTGGAGATAGACAGATAAGTAGCTTCCATGACAAAAGAGCAGATTTTGGATTTGTCCATATCTCTACCACATGCGATTACTTTGCATACATATTTATTTTACATCGGTGTCATAACAAATATATATACAAGACTCTCTCTCTCTCAGTCATAGGTAGTTATCTTCCGATACTCATGTGAGCTGATACCTTAAAAAATTTTCTTTATTTTCTTAATATCAAATGTTTATTTCTACATCTGTTTCTGTAAGTATTTATGATAACTTACAGGTAAAATATAATTAGAAAAAGAGAAACAAACATAATTATATATAAACTGTAATTTTCAAATTCAGTATATCAAAGGTCTATGTAAAATATAAAAAAAGAGAGAGACCTGAGTGGATAACTAACTTGGTAATTTTTATCACGTGTGTATTCTTAAGCAAAACTTTTATTGGAGTCTTTAGCTTAATCGAGAAGAATCATAATAATGTACATGTTTTGCGAGTTTTCCTAAAGAGATGTTTCTCTCACAACGCGTTTTCTGTCCAAGAAAGTCGACGAAAGTTTTACTGGAGTAAACCGAACTCCTGGAGCCTTTTTTTATGTTGTTTGATTTTCCAATCACACCTTTGGTTCATTTATATACATTTTCTTTACCTGGAAATATTTTTTGTGGCAAAATATTTTATTGATCTCTTCATATATTTTTTTTTTTAGACCTGATTCCATTAATTTTAAAACCAATTAACTGTTGGTTTATTTCAATTCTTTTTAATTTTTTTTTTGCATCCAGTTATCATCCAAATGTGTATCATTTGTTCATCATATCTTGAGTTATAATCAATCAAATCATCAAACACGAAGATATGCATACGTAAACAATATTATTAATGTTGGTTTATTTTTGCAAAAAAACATATCTACACGCTGTGTTTTTTTCTTCTTTCTCTACGTGTCTAAGGTGATCTTTCCAAAGCGAAATAATTGCTTTCAAAATCTGAAGTCAACTGCATATACATATATATATATATATATATATATATATATATATATATATATATAATCGTCATTAAAAATCAAACTTTATTGCCTGATCTAACTTCCAAAATCCATACTTAACGGAACTTAAAAACCTTAAGGCAAAAATGCCAAATCTGTACCTAAAGATTATACTACTTGAACACAAAACAGAGAAAATATAAAGAGGTGAGGAAAACGGTTTCTATTTCCAATTTTTTTTTTTCTTTTTCCGGAGTTAGAAAATGACCGAAAATTTTATATATATTATATCTATAAGGTGTGTGAGTAAATACATACACAAATCTGTATATATGTAGTAAATCAAAATTTTTCTCGAGGGGGCTACTGAGAAAGTACCCCAAATTTTCCAAACCCGGTAGATATGGAAAGACTGGTAGTTTTAAACTTTGGTGACTAGATTTTTCTATGGATTTCATTCTAAAGAGTGTGGCATATAGTTGTTTGTGAATATATGAATTACGAGGAAACGTTCAGATATTTGTATATAGACCTTGAAATCCGTACAAAGAGAGTACCACAATCTTCTGGCATATGGGACGAATGAAAGGCAGCGGGATTACTAGAAATTTTGAAAATATTTAACTGAACGTATGCCCTTCCAAATGCATATGTATGTATAATAGATGTATATAATTTATGAACGTTCATGCTTGTGCATATTACATGTGTGAATTATGTATTATATATTATGTATATATAACATTGTGTGTGTATTTGTGTGTGTTAAATTGGTTCAAATAGTGTGCGCATATTTAACTCTGTGTATCTGGATACAACTTTGTACGGCGGGGTGGGATGCACGCAACATAGCCAAACGGTTCAGCAGTTTGCTTTGCAATCACGAAGCACCACAGTCGATCCCACTTTGAGATATCGTGAACAAGTGCCTTTTACCATAACCGCGGGTCGACCCAAGCCTTGTGAATGATACTGGGTAGACGGAAACTGTGGAGAAGCCCGCCAGATGGACAGTACCTGTAACTCAAAATGTCTAACCTTATTACACATTGTGTCACTCAGGTACGCATGGCTGTGGAGTATTCTGCCACTTACATGCTAATTCAATGACTAGGTAGTTCAATTAATCGAACACGCGAACATTCATCGTCGATACGACGGAGACCCATTTACCTTTTATTTTTACTTTGTGTGCTCTCCCAAATATAACTCTAATCGTATTAATAGATGCATTTGTCAGCCTGTATATATCATTTTGTGAACATCGTCTCCTCACCGATTTCACGTCCAAATTACCTGAAGTTTGTGCACTTTATGAAATACACACATACAGAAAATAGGCGAATGTATGAGAGAGCGTGTCTATGTAATCATACTAAACAATACGTTTAATCTCGAAGTAAATCTAAGCATTTAAATAAATGTATTCAAATATGGTACGCTCGCATGTATGTATGTATGTATATATGTATGTATGTATGTATGTATGTATGTATGTATGTATGTAGTATGTATGTATGTATATTATTGATATAAGGAGGGACTCTTGAGTCCAGCTTTACTGCGGCAGGGTCTTGCACAGACACTGCATGTCAGCATCATAGGAAGACCCTTCCCATCTGGAAGTGTAACAGCGATGCCCTTCCTGACATTCCTCCTTACTTTAGCTAACTCTCCATAAAAGGCATGTGGAAGAGAGTTTAATTCGGCAGGAGGATTTAAACGACATGCAAAGGTACATGAAGCCCATTTACAACTACAGCCGGCTATTACCGGTAAAGGTTTTAGCTGCCAATTCTGTACAAGACATTGTAGATCTTTAGCTGGGCTAAAAAGTCACATTCGATCACAGCACCAATAACAGTTGAGCTTCGTGCAATGGCCATACTCGATAACGAGGGGGCAACCATAATGCATTTATGTATGTATGTATGTATGTATGTATGTATGTATGTGTGTATGTATGTATGTATGTATGTATGTGTGTATGTATGTATGTGTGTGTGTATGTATGTATGTATGTATGTATGTATGTATGTATGTGTGTATGTATGTATGTATGTGTGTGTGTGTATGTATGTATGTATGTATGTATGTATGTGTGTATGTATGTGTGTGTGTGTATGTATGTATGTATGTATGTATGTGTGTGTGTGTGTGTATGTATGTATGTATGTATGTATGTATGTATGTATAGCATGCATGAAGGACGAAACGAAAGAAAGATGAAGGAAGAAAGGAATGTATCTCAGCATTATATGCATACATTTATTTTTTGCGTTTGAATGTATACCGATTTGGATTATACATACGTGTATGTATGTATGTGTTTTGTGCACGTAAGTGTGTGCGTGTATGTCTGTGCATAGAATACAGTTTGTAGTTGTCGATGTACAGTGAATAATCCTAAATAGTCCACTTCTTCTTCCGACCCTATTATTATTATTATTATTATTATTATCATTATTATTATTATTGTTATTATTATTATTATTATTATTATTATTATTATTATTATCATTATTATTATTATTATTATTATATTATTATTATTATTATTATTATTATATTATCATTATTATTATTATTATTATTATTCATTATTATTATTATTATTATTATTATTATTAGTATTATTATTATTATTATTATTATTATTATTATGATTATTATTATTATTCATTATTATTATTATTATTATTATTATTATTATTATCATTATTATTATTATTATTATTATTATTATTATTATAGTTTATTATTATTATTACATTATTATTATTATTATATTATTATTATTATTAATTAGTATTATTATTATCATTATTATTATTATTATTATTATTATTCTATTATTTTATTAGTATTATTATTCATGCTTAGTTTTCACTAGTACATTCACTGGCACATATTCCAATTCATCACCATCACCACCACCACCAATACCACCACCACCACTAATTCTGAACACGTTTCCGCTTATTATTTGCATATCGTCTTTTCCAATCTAATTCCCACCATAATTACGTACAAAATAATCCACGTTCGAATACACCTGCCTCTGCATATATCTAAACTTCCCCAAAACATTTTACTGCATCTACTACGATAAGCACCCACTGACAAAGATACACGGTGTTTCGATCTACTACGAATAGCAGCGGAGTTACCATCACATCACGCAGGATACATTTTATAAGGTAGTCCATAGCCTACTTCATAATATCATGTCTGAACAAAATCGACTAGATGGTCATGTTTGCAATACTTATTAGCATAAATTCACAGGATTAGAGTTGATCCTGGAAACAATTTTTACATTTACTCGTAATTAATTACGATAAATGTTAATTAGATATCTATTTCTTTACTACCCACAAGGGGCTAAACACAGAGAGGACAAACAGGGACAGACAAACGAATTAAGTCGATTATATCGACCCCAGTGCGTAACTGGTACTTATTTCATCGACCACGAAAGGATGAAAGGCAAAGTCGACCTCGGCGGAATTTGAACTCAGAACGTAGCGGCAGACGAAATAACTATTTCTTTATTATCCACAAGGGGCTAAACATAGAAGGGATAAACAAGGACAGATATAGGTTTTAAGCAGATTACATCGACCCCAGTGCGTAACTGGTACTTAATTATCGACCCCGAAAGGATGAAAGGCAAAGTAGACCTCGGCGGAATTTGAACTCAGAACGTAGCGGCAGACGAAATACCGCTAAGCATTTCACCCGGCGTGCTAACGACTATGCCAACTCACCGCCTTAATTAGATATCATTGCAAGTTAATTGCGTAATTACAGAATGAATGGGTTTCATAGTGTTTAGGTTTATTACTTTACGTTTTGAGTTCCGATTACACTGATGACAACCTGAGCTGTCACCCATCCAGGGTTTGATACAATCAATACTAATTATTGTTAAAAACCTATAACATTACTCAAAATGTTTAGCCTTCATACACTACGATGTAGGGTCTTCGGGTCAGGACTGAAGGCGAAGTACCGTAATATGTATTGGGCACAATTGAGAATTGATAGAGCACTGGTCTGAGACCAGCATTGTATCAGCTTCACCAGAACACTCCTTTGCACACTCATCTTATAGCAAAATGTCCTACACTACATTAACATATCATATATATATATATATATATATATATATATATATATATATATATATATACATCAACATTTCAAAACTGATGTAATACTTACAATGTTTAATAAAATGAAGTAGCATGAAACGATCGTACCAAATTACCGAAGATATACTTGTTGCTTATTTTGAGTATATATATATAATAAATATATATATATATGTATGTATGTATATGTATATATGTATATATATAAACTTCTCTGATGAAACGCTTCATCGAAACTGTGTGCCTATATTGTAAAATTATGAACAAACCCATATATATGCACATGTGTGTGTGTTTGCTTGCGTGTGTGTGTGTGCGTGCGTGCGTGTGTGTGTGTGTGTGTGTGTGTGTGTAAACCGCACTAAATGTACAGAAAGTAATCTAGTCGGCACAGTACCATCACACTTCTTAATGATCTTCCAAACCTTTCCATTCAAATATTTGTGCTATCTGTGATGTGTGGAATTTCTGCTTATTTTTTATGCAGGAGGTTACTAACCACTGCGCATGTCTGTATATGTGTCTGTATGTCTTTGTGCTCTTTTAAATATATGTGCAATCCTGTCTATGCGAGCGTATTTGTATTTACGCTTGTTTCATTCAAGCTTTGTATAATGGCAGTTTTTTTAAATGCTTCCATATTAGTTTTTTTTTTATATATTTGGTTAATTTTTATTTGAATGTTTAATTTATTAAAATTGTAACCAGTATAACAGACAAACTGATGTACAAATAATATCTTCCACACTTGTTATACATTAAAATGACTTGAGGTTTTCAACATGTTTTTAATTTTGTTTGTCTTTTCTCCAACAATGGTTACTTATAAAGAATTTTAAAGGGAATATCACCTTGGGATTTACAATTCTTATATTCATATAAAAGGTTTCTTCTTTTACTCGGCATCTTATAACAAAGGCGGTTTATTCTCTGTTATAAAGTATATACATACAAGCAGACACTCCTGCTCGAAGGTACACAAATTCAAGCATCTGTATATATATATATATGTACAATGCCTACATACACACACACACACACACACACACACATATATATATATATATATATATATATATATATATGCATGCTTAAACATATCGTAAACAGTCTCTTACAAAAGACAGCCGAAAATATATATCATTAAATGATATGAATATGTTTCTTCAAAAATGGATAACTGAACAAAGATGTTTTGTTTCCAAATAAATCTAAAACGAAAGCTAAGTCCTACTTACACCGCAATCCTTAATCCCTATACACACGCGCGCGCGCACACAAATATATATATATATATATATATATACACTTAGATAAGTTTCGGCCAGCATTACCCAGGCCATGCCTAACTTTTAATAGCACCACATACATACATATATATATATATACATGAGTGTGCGTGTATCTATATGCAGTGTGTGTGTATGAACGTGTGTATGTGTGTGCACGCATTTGCGGTAATTAATACCGAACATTTATATTTGAATACCAACGAATCCTTACTTCAAACGAAAGACTGGCATATGTTAATTCTTAAAACACTTTATCGCTTTCACAATTAAATCTTTCTCGAAATTCACATTTTAATTTTCCACTACACAGGAAAAGGAGGAGTGATTTCTTGCTTTTCATTCGAATCAAACATTTTTATTTTTTTCATTGCTACCCATTCATGTTCTGACAACACTTAAGATATTTTTCTTTCCCTTCTTGGAATGGAGTAGATAAGGAATTGTTTATGTTTTCTTTACAAAAGTTTCATCCATGAAAATAAAAGAAAAGAAACTTCTTTGTCCCCTAAGACATTTAAAAAAAAAATCCCAACAGTTTTATCTTTGAAATGTCATAAAACGTTTTATTCATTCCCATCTAAAAAAAAAAAATCTTTTATTTCCAACACTAGTTGCCGCTTCTATCCCAGCCAACTTTGCTGAAAAGAGCCGCCACACGCATACACAAACACTGATATCATTTCACAAAATTCCCTTATTAAAAATTCATTCATATTTTACGTTAGATGACATTTGTTCGTTGGTTCTATCCTACGCTGTTTAATAACAGACCCAAATAGTAATTTTAAATTACTTTCAGAAAATATTGAGTTTATTTTCATTAGCCTTAAAAATTCTTACGTTTTTATAAGATAAAATGGTATGTTACCACATGCATGTGTTTTGCAAATAAGTCCAAACGGAAATATACTTTTCTGCATAAAAAGAAATGGTTTCTCTCCTTCGGTATTTTAGTGAATGAAGTGCCATTAACATTTACATCAGCAAAGCCGTCCACCTTGTCTACGTAACCCACCTATCACTTCTGTTCATCTGCTACATATCAGATTGGAAATTTCCGATCAGACCGCTTTGTTGCACCTCATAAATCTGTCAAGTCTCCTACACACTTTCTTTTATATATTAATTACCTTCTCACAGTTAACTCAAACGACACAAGTATATAAATATCAAGACCACATCCAGTTCTTATAATTATTTTTTTTCATTTGGCTGCCGTCCATACACAGCTTGAAATCTCACACAGACATTGCAAACATCCTTCAGTGGAACAGCAACAATTTAGTCTCCCTCTCAAAGTCACTGTTCAAATCGAGAAAACATTACCACCGCCTTACTCATGAACAGCGCACAACTGAACTTAAAGGCACGACGGATGCTAGACAGATCTAATGAGTTTTCATGATAACCACGTGTCTGAAATATTGCTAAAATTGTATTTCCTAGAGCAGACATGAGCAACCTTTTATGGAAAACGGGCTGCATCAAACATGAATCATCAACCGGCAAGCCACACTACTAAAAACAATATCAAGCTCATTTCTCATTCGGCGTGCTTTTCGGAATATCCCGTGGGCCGCAGTTTGACCATGACTGTCCGAAAGCCAAAGCTTCCTCTTCAGGGTTAGAAAAAATACATTCATGATCAGCTGTTGTCAGTTTGCAAAATACAAGGGCGACCCAAGTTAGTTTATTGATCGTGTGTGTGTGTGTGTGTGTGTGTGTGTGTGTGTATAAATGTGTATAAAGAAAGAGTGAGAGAAAGTTGTGGCGAAAGAGTACAACAGGGGTCGCCACCAGAGCTTCGTGGAGATTTAGGTGTTTTTGCACAATAAACACTCACAACGCCCGGCCTGGGAATCGAAACCGCAATCCTGCCCTAACCCCTGAGCAATTGCGCCTCCACATAAATAATATATGTACGTGTATATACTTGTGCGTGTGTTTGTCTATATATATATGTGTGTGTGAGTGTTTCGTTTTCTCTCTTTCTCTCTCTCTCTCTTTCTTTCTTTCTTTCTTTTTTTCTCTCTCTCTCTAACATTGAATTTGCAGCCACCGTTACACAACTACATCAAAATAGAAAGATGTCTATTTATAAAACGAGGATTTTCCTCGATTTCCACCTCTAAATAACAAAATAAACGGTTGTGTTCCTAGCAATAGAACTGGCTAAACAAGGACATATTTTGAACAATTCTGCCATGGTTTAGATTCTCTTTGGGCTTGAACCACGCACTACAAGCAGACCAAATACTTTATAATCATATGTCCCGTGTTGTGTAAGTCCAAGAGAATTGGGTCTGAATAGTTTAAAAGTATATATAAAATGTAAGAGATAACATTCAGTTCCTTTGCAATCCTTTTAGTGCTAACATAACGCTAGCATTTTAATCTACTTAACTAGATACAGCTTTTCACTTGTGCCTAGAAAAGAACTTATTTCTTTCAATGCTGTCTCTCTGACTATAGATTATTGCGTGGATCTAAGTATTTAATGAGTGGAAAGTACAATTTCCTGTTAGTCAAACTGCCCCATGGTTCCAGCAAACAGAACGAAAAGGGTGTTTCCCCCGGAGAATGGCGCTTCCAGTACTCTGTTCCAGTTACTACTGCTTATCTTTTAATTGTTTGAGTCATTAGACTGCGGCCATGCTGGAGTATATTTCTGATGGGCTTAAATCTAACAAACTAACACCAGTGCTTGTTTTTAAATCTGGAATTTATTCTTTGGGGCTATTTTGCCGAACCGCCAAGTTATGCGAATAAAAACAAACCAGCATCGGTCGTTAAGCGGTGGAACACACACACACGCACATGTATGTATGTAAGTCTTCCAAATTCACTTACAAGGCATTAGACGGCCGAGGCTATAGTAGAAGACATTTACCACAGATGCCGTGCAGTGGGACTGAACCTAGAACCATGTGGTTGTAAAGCGAGATTCTTAACCGCACTGCAATGTATAACATATTTTAGCTAGGGACACTTTATAGTCGCTCAGCATACTAAAAATAGCTGACAAATATCTTCCTGAAAAATGAAGGCGACGTTGGATAATGTGATCCTAAATCCGTTGTCCTATGGGGAAACAATCGTTTCTTATTATGCGAGATGGTCGGAATTGGATTGCATTTCATCAAAGATCTGCTCGATCAGGGTCACTTACAGGCATTCACATTTCGTAATTGTGAAGATTTCTTGCGTAAAATGCGAGAAATTTAACCCATTGACATTCAGATTAATTTGTTAATTGCAATGCATATTTATTCACATTGTTTCAAATTAATTACGCATCATCTCTAAGTTTCGTGATTTCAATGATGTGATTGTTTAGAATAACATTGCAGGGTAGGTGTGAGAGGCGAAGCCAGATCGGGCCAAATTTTAGCCCAAAACAGGTCAAATATGACCTGTTTGAACGCTAAATGGTTAAAGGAAAGCATAAGGTGCATAATTAGGTTGGGTAACAATTATATTCGAGAAAAAAATATAATATATAACCTGATTTTTAAGTACAAAAAGTTCATTAAGCTCGCATTACACTTGTATGGGAATCTCAATATTGTCGCATTGTACACGAGTAAAGACGGCTTTCGAACGAAAAATCAAGGAAACTTTAATCCGCAATTCAGTAAGTCCTTACTATTTAACAATGCGTAGTATTTTCTTAAAATTTTTTTATCCAGCGAATCTTGAGCCAAATTGGAACTTATCAACATATAAATCAGTGGTTATATGATCGCTTATCATTTTTTAGTGACATATGCCTTGATATGTTTTTTTTTTTATCTCGCTAGCAAGCTATCTATCTAGCTAACAATCTTCGTTGCTTTCCTTCCTTTTCCTCTTTTCTTTCTTCTTTTCTTTCTTTTTCTTTTTCCTCTCTCTCTCGATTCGAGAAAAGTAATGAGATTATGGATTTGTAATCCAGTAATTCGATCCGTTGTTTTTATCTCAACGGCGTTCGGGTTTCATATGTAACCTTGCATTTATATGGGTGGGAAATGTTTGCCTTACTTATCTATGTACATATAATCATCTGCGTACCCATTGAGTGTGTGTGTATATATATATATATGTGTGTGTGTGTGTGTGTGTATATAGATAGATACATACATACATACATAAATACATATATACATACATGCATATATGCATAGATACGTACGTGTGTGTGTGTGTGTGTGTAAGCATACGGATTTACATTATCGTTCTCTGCTTGTGGCGCAAACCCAGATTCTAGTAAGCTGAGACCCTGACACATATTCTAGTTTTGTTAAAACCGGCAACTATAAACTCTTGTGAAAAAACTGTGCATCCCGACATCGCATTTCTTTCAAATATGTGTTTTAAAGAAGATATAAATAAAATTTATTTATCTATTTATTTATTTTTACTTGAGCCTAGGCGCACGCTAAATGAAACACGCAAATATACACAGAGTTATGTCGGAGCTGTCTGGGCATTTCATTAACCATGTTAAATGAGAGAATTTAGATTTCAAAAGATACGTCTAACGAATTTTTATACACCGTTGGTCTTGAATCTTTCACACGGAGATACACACTTTTGCACACATTCACATACACGCCTATACTTGTACTCTTACACACATGCACGGACTATCAGAACATAACTGATGAATTAGCGGAGTATAAAAAATCGTTAAAGCATCTGATAGAATGTCATGTGGTATTTGTTCTGGTTCCTTGTGATCTGAGTTCAACTTCTGGCGAGGTTAAATTTTCCTTTCACACTTTTGAGAGGGGCGGACGATAAGTAAAGTACGAGTGAAGTACTGGGGTTGAATAACTTTTTCTCCTTTCTTTCTTTCTCTCTCTCACAGTCTCTCTTTTTCTCTCCCTCAAATCCATTCACACATCTTTTCTCTCACTCTCCTCACATTCATCCACATCCGCCCCCTCTCTCTCTCTCTCCTCTCTCTCTCTCTCTCACTCTCTCTCTCCCTCTCTCTGAAATGAAGGAATCGGCTGTAGTCGAACCTGAAGAGGGATTGACTCCGCCAGGTTTAAAATGCCTTAGACACTATCTGCATCACAACAGTGCCCTTCGAATCCAACAGACGTCGAGGGACATTGACAAACAAGATTACACGCATACACACATGCGCACATAAACACATGCACATACACACATAAGCACTCAAGCACACGCATAAACACACACACACATACTCTCACAAGCACAGACACACACGCACATACACATATATATATATATATATAAGTAGATAAATTTACACGTCCATGCTATGTATTATTTGTGATTTGGAACGAAACTTATACTGCCATCATCTCGATAAATTCCCCTTTTTGCAAGCTTCAGATACGCTTCCTTCTTTATATTTTATGTGTCCAATGGATGTGAAGAGTGTCAATAAAGGAACAATTATTTTAATGAAGAAAATATTACAAAATGGATATTGATTGCTATATATTTTTGTCAGATAAATAAAATCATCGATCTTCTATTCTGGTTCCACGTTTGTTTCTTGTTTCTTCCGTTTTATGTCTTAACTCTTGCCTGTCCAAATGATTTGTTTATTGTGATCAGATGTATGTACTGCGCATTAGCACACTCCCTCCATCAAAAGGACATTGCCTAAACATGTATAGGGTGTAACACACATCATGTGTTGAAGTGGTCTCAGGGTAACGAGAGATGAGGTGTTTATGACCATATTGCATCACCTGGTTCAGGAATTGAAACCACGAACTTGCTATCATGAGTGCAACACCAAAACCACTAGGCAATACGCCCTCAAACACACACACACTCTCTCTCTCTCTCTCTCTCTCTCTCTCTCTCTCTCTTTCTCTCTCTCTCTCTCTCTCTCTTTTAAGTATCCGAGGTCAAATTATTTATGCATACCAAGTATTGAACCAATTCGCGCAGCTGTTTTCGCGTGAAAAGCGAATACACACACACACACACATTGAAATACCAAGCGTGACAGGCCAAGTTTCGCAAAACCAGGAAAAACACTGCCAATTAAAAGGTAGCATTCACACCTGCCTCAAATTGCACCATATTATTTTAAAAGAGTGAGAGCATATTGGATAATGTAGTCCTACATAAAACATGAGATGGGAAACCTTAGATTTTAGATCTACTCAATCAACAAAGAACTGGTGCTGAAGAACACTAAATACATTTCGCACCATAATCAATCCCGCTACCAGCAGCAGAACTTTTACCAAATATATTTAAATATCAACTCAGCTTTTATTCTCTAAATGTGTATGCATCTGGTTCAAGGCGAGAATACATCTGTGTACATAATGCATGTGTGGAGGCGCAATGGCCCAGCAGTTAGGGCAGCGAACTCGCGGTCGGAGGATCGCAGTTTCGATTCCCAGACCGGGCGTTGTGTGTGTCTACTGAGCGAAAACACCTAAAGCTCCACAAGGCTCCGGCAGGGGGTCGTGGCGACCCCTGTTGTACTCTTTCACCTCAACTTTCTTTCACACTTTTTTCCTGTTTCTTGAATAACGCTGCAATGGACTGGCGGCCCATCCAGCTGAGGGGAACACATACACCACAGAAACCGGGAAACCGGGCCCATGAGCCTAGCTAGGTTTGAAAAGGGCGCATAATAAAACATTATGCATGTATGCATATTTGCATATATGCATATATACGTGAATATGTACGCGTATTTGAATAAAATAGTAAATGAAGGTGTGTGAATATGTACATTGCTTATTAGCATACACGTATAAATATGCATGAGCGTGTCTTAGTGGGTAGGAATATGTATGAGTGTGTGTATCTACAGGAGAAAAGAAAAGAAGTAACGCAAGTTCAAAGTGTACTCAAGTTCAGGTTCAGCAGATAATCTTACGGTGACAAATATTTATTGGAAAAGATTAAACCCAGAAAGTGGGTTAATCTTTTTAAAGTCATACTTAGTACGGACACACCAGCAAGTTTACTTGGCCAACTATCAATCACTTCAAAATACTTTTAAAAAAGAAAAATTAAGAGAATAGCGCCGAGAAACACACGCATACACGCCTAGTTACAAAAGCAATATGTATGGACACGCAAAATAAAATTCCTTTTCCGGAAGTATTAAACTGATACATGGACAAATATATTTTCTGTAAGACAAAGTGAAATCCCGTACAGATTAAAATATATAAAAATTCATAATTACAACAAATATGTATGCACCTTTAAATGTAAACATGCACGGGCTTATCTCTCTCTCTCTCTCTCTCTCTCTCTCTCTCTCTCTCTCTCTCTCTCTCTCTGTCTATCTATCTATATATATATATATACACACACACACACACATACACACACACACACACACACACACACACATATATATATATATATATATACATATATATATATATGTCTGTCTGTCTATGAATATATATATATATATACATACATATATATATATATATATATATATATATATATATATATATATGTCTGTCTGTCTATGAATGTATATATATATATATATACAAGCATATATGAGTACAACGGTGCAAATAACATGAAATACGTAAACCGCGAGAAAAAACATGGAAAACAGGTCAAGTAAACACAGAGAAAGGATCCTTCATCAGTTGTCGGCTGTCTATCTACTCCTCACTCCGAGCATTCAATGACAATATAAGTCTTCAAAGACAGTTGCTTCCATAAATTCTAAAATAAAATTTAGGATTTATAGAGAGTCAAAGTTGGGAGCAAAAACATGAGAGTGGAGACATACAGGGAAACCGAATGAAAACAAAGATGGAGAGTCGTTAGACCAGAACGAGAGGAAAATAGTGAAAGCTGGGAGAAATATTATTTTTGAAAGGAGAAAAGATAGGAGTGAGAAAAAAACACGACCGTTCTTTTGAACGTCCGAGCAAGAAAAGAAATATGGCCACGTGAGGAAAAGAAAGATGGCCGATGGTCACGTGTGAGCAACGAGAACGTGTGAGAGAAAAGAGAAAGAGGGGAGAGAGAGAAAATAGAGAAAAAGGGCAGAGAGAGATAGAAAACGGTAAAGGAGGGAGGGGAGGAAAAGGGAATTAATGAAGAATGGAGGAAGAAAACAGTATAGCGAAATGAGACACATCAAAAAGGTGGAGATAAACTTGCTTGGAAATGGATGCGTGGCGTTCAATTAAATTATAAATAATACATATATATATTCACATACACATATATGTATGTGTGTGTGTGTTTGTGTGTGCATGTATGCATGTTTGTATCTATCTATCTATCTATCTATGTCTCTCTCTCTCTCTCTATATATATATATATATATATATTACACATACATATATATGCATATATATATATATATATATATGTGTGTGTGTGTGTGTGGTGTGTGTGTGTGTGTTTGTATAAAAATTATATATAAAAAAATTATATATAAAAATACAAAATGGGACAAGAACGCAAAACACACAAAGAGACGACACAAAAAACGGACGGGTCATTCGAAGCCTCTAATCTTCAGTCAGGAACCGGATCATCCTAGCAAATTTCGGCTGATTAATCCTGATATCGCTCCGATCCGGCTAGCCTCAAGGAAAAACTAAGCTGCGAGCATTAGATTTCTTGGAAAAAGGATCGAATGTATACGAAACAAGGACAGAAAAACGGACGATGCCACACGAATGTAAATACAAAAAAAAACAAAAATAAAATTAAAAATAAGAATGGTAATAACAGGACAAAAACAGCGGCTGTCTTACGACTTCAGACAATTTAACTTATCTTAGCTGGCGTACTTTGAAATAAATGCCTTTGCGGCAGACGAAGAAAACGGTGTTGACACGGCATCGGTCAACGGCTGAAAGGCTAGTTGACCAGCAGGTCACGTGAGAGTAGAGTAGAAGAGAGAGAGAAAAAAACAAGGGGCGAAGGAATCAAAGAGAGGGAGAAAAGGAGGGACAAAGGCACCAAGGGAGGGAGGGAGAGAGAGAGAAAGAAAGAATTAAAGAGGGGAAAAGAAAGAGGAGGGAAGAAACAGAGCGCGCCAAAGATTGGCTTGGCAACAGAATCAGTGGTGCAAAGTGAGAAAGACAGAAATGTGAGAAAGTGGGGGAAGAGGAGACCAAAGCATCAGAGGCAAGAAAAGAGAAAGACAGAACAGTGAGGTATAGAGAAAGTGTGTAGAAATCGTACAATGGTGGAATGTTTACATACATACATGCGTACACACAGACACATATAAATAATCATTTGTCTTGCTAATTTTTACACTTTTGTTTTTTGCTGAATTTTTTCTTGAGAACACACACTTCGTGGAAAATGGCGATTTGGACGTCTATATCTAGCATATAGACTGTCCACTTTTAGTGGTCAGTCCTCTAAATTTTGTATGTATAATATTTTTAATCTTCGGATTTTTTAAATATGCTAGGCCACTGGTTTTAATTGATTAATATCAATTTCTACCCTTATTTAATTATATATATATATATATATATATATATAATCGAAATTCTATCTCTTTCTCCGGCAAAATAGAAGTACCTGATTCAGTGCCTAATTTGCCTCAACAAAAATTATGCAACGGCACAACACTAATTCTGCACACACTTATGAGCAACTGCATTGAAGCAAATATTCTCACTGGTTGTGATATAGGTGACACCTTCTTCATTCCGCGTATACTAGTTATACCATCTAATGCCTCATTCTAATTTAAGCCGTTACCGTTTCCTATCTCACTTGCTTTTGACTGAGCATTAATAAAACTCAGGGCCAAAAGAACCTCGCGCATCACGCGTGGGAGCAAAAGCAAATCTTTTTGCTTATGCATTCCGAAATAAAACAAAAAAACATTTTTTATAAAGAAATATCTGTGGAAAACTCTGTGAAAAGATGGGAGGTGGAATTACATGGCTTTCGTTACTCACTAAAATTATAATAGTTACTAGAAATTTAGTGTGCATCAATCCGGAGATATCAGGATTTGCACATAGCCATCCGTCATTTCTTCTGTTACACTTTTGCTCTTGTTCGAAGTTTTTCTCATCAGGGAAGAATCAAAGGATACCATGTCCGTGAGGATTTCAAACCCTATCAAGTAACCATGTAGCACGGATCAAACAGTTTTTCTGTCCTTGCAGACATAAATTGACCTCTGCTCAGTACAGACGAATTATATGGAATGTCTTCACGCACCACAGTTCTGATGGTCAACAACGACACCTGAAGTTCTTTAGAGGTGGCTCTCATTGATTCTCTGGGATCATTCTCGATTATGTTTTGAACCCGTTGGATGCAATGTCCTTTATATTATCAGAAATTTTAGAATGAATTTTCTCTTTTTAATACAGTTGAAACATTCCTGCCAGTGGCTTGCAATTCCATCCGAACTTTGTGCACAAAAGATCTTGCAACATTTAGAAAGTTGACAATATCTAAATTGCTGTGTTCTGGGTAACAAAATGGTAACCCATTCATTTCTTGCGTTAGTATTTTATCTGCCGTGATGGATCTGAAATAAAATCCTTTAAACTGGTTTGAGTTCGTATTCCGCCGAGATCGACTTTTATTGGTATTACTTTATCGCTGAGATCGATAAATTAATACCAAT
>NC_043009.1:11897658-11900158 GCF_006345805.1 Octopus sinensis | reverse complement strand
TTCCGCCGAGGTCGACTTTGCTTTTCATCCTTTCGGGGTCGATAAATCAAGTACCAGTTACGCACTGGGGTCGATGTAATCGACTTAATACCTTTGTCTGTCTTTGTTTGTCCCTTCTATGTTTGGCCCCTTGTAGGCAATAAAGAAATAGGTATACAAGACGGGAAAAAGGTTAAAATATAGGATATTTGATTTTAGATGATTTTTGATTTTTGACTACCTTTAATTTGCATCCTACATTTTCCGTAGGACTTTCATTTCCTTTATCCTCGAAAAATAAGGAACCCATCACTACCACTGAAAACAAAAAGAAGCAAAGTAAATAAAAGAGGAAGAATTATGCTAAGTAGCATTAACAAAGCAGCGTAAACTACTTATAGAAATCCAAACAAGATTGCTTCACGCCTTGCTGCTTTAACTGTTATGCTACGCGATTGCACTTCCACAATTTACATAACTTCCATCTTTATTTACTTTCTCATCTATCTTGTAATTTTTATCAAGTAAAACTACCTTCTCACTTCCCCGAGAGTGTTGAGTCTCGTCTACAAATAACTCCCTAAGGTCAGTTACGGCTTCATTTACGATTTATAAATTACTCAATTAAATATACATCTGTTGAGGACTATTCTAGATCTAATCTAAGGCTGAATAAACGATGTTGTTTATATTTTAAAATTAAGGGTGGAGCTATATCAATCAAGAAAACAATACCTAAAAAAAAGTAAGAAAACACAGAAAAAAAAAAGAAAAAAAGAAAGTTGTTTCAGCGATATAATTCCATGTGTTGTATTTTTACAGCAAAATTACGTGGATATACTTAGGGTGGTAGAGTTAATTCGTCGCTCAATTTAACATCGCCTCTACTACCTGTCCCAAAGGTACCTTTACCACCCTTACCAGAGATCGCTGTAATGCGAGTATTCGGGCCAGATCTCAGTTACGATGATAACTCAGAAGTGTAGCGTGGGTTTTGTCCTCCCTTTGCGGTAAACAAAATGGCCACCCACTTCCTTAAATGTAGCAAACCTTCGACTACAGCAAACCCAGGTATATAGAGACGGCTTTATGCGGTTCGCATACACCGCATATGTCGCTCAATGTCACTGAGATAACTTTCTCCCTTCCTTAAAGTAAGTATCAGAGGTCCTGAAAAATACTATAGGCGCCATTTTTTATCCTATGACAAAATTACGGGAAAAAAAATAATAAGGCATAGGAGTGGCTGTGTGGTAAGTAACTTGCTTACGAACTACATGGTTCCGGGTTCAGTCCCACTGCGTGGCACCTTGAAAACACAGACTAGTCCCCTCTGTGTTTAGCTCCTTGTGGGTAGTAAAGAAATAGGTATTTCGTCTGTCGTTACGTTCTGAGTTCAAATTCCGTCGAGGTCGACTTTGCCTTTCATCCTTTCGGGGTGGATTAAATAAGTACCAGTTACGCACTGGGGTCGATATAATCGACTTAATCCCATTGTTTGTCCCCTCTATGTTTAGCCTCTTGTGGGGAATAATGAAATAAGAATGGTGTATAGAGGTGTAGTAAGATTCTAAAGTTAGTGAGAGAGAGCACGTAAAAAATAGGCACCGTGACATATACTAAACAATTTTAAACTCATTTCCGCTATATCACGCGAAATATTTCATTAATTATAATATACTTAATTGTATTCTACATTCATTAATTTCGTCATTCAGTAACAATGTCTTTGCGTACGAAGCTTACAACTACTGTTGTAGGTAACTGAAGAAAATGGGCTAATTTTGAAAAATGTGCTCGAGGGGAGCAGTTGAGGCCCTTGCTCCCCCTATTAACTACGCCAAGGATGATACTCAGTAAGTTTCTAGCAACTGGTAAGGTTTTGTGGAGTAGTACGTAACGAAGATCATGTCAGGCTACCTCACAGCTTTCCACAGAGTCTTAGAATTAATGCTGCTGGATACGTTGAGGTGCTGGCGAGCTGGCAGACACGTAAGGGCGCCGGGCGGAATGCTTAGCGGTATTTCGTCTGTCGTTAAGTTCTGAGTTCAAATTCCGCCGAGGTCGACTTTGCCTTTCATCCTTTCGGGGTCGATAAATAAAAGTACCAGTTTCGCTCTGGGGTCGATGTAATCGACTTAATCCCTTTGTTTGTCCTTGTTTGTCCTCTCTATGTTTAGCCCCTTGTGGGCAATAAAGAAATATATTTGTCAAGCCCTGAATGGATGAAGTAAGCTGTGGAAGTCTATACATGTTTCAACAAAATCCAGCACCTTCTCACAAATCCCACATACCTCAAGAATGGATGTCAGGCAATATTTACGATCATTTTAACACCAAACACTTTCAGTATATCAGAGGTCTCTGACAAAATTTCTCAGTAATGCGATCACTCTTGGCTTTCTGTGATCGAGTCTGTGTCAAGCAGTGTCTTCAGAATTGATTGTATAGGCCTCAGAATTGTAGCCGAGTAACCAACTACTCGAAGCCTCCATAATCGCCAAATCTAAATTCCATGGAC
>NC_043009.1:11880158-11895158 GCF_006345805.1 Octopus sinensis | reverse complement strand
GTATGTGCATACGTGTATGCGATGCGTGTGTATGTACGTATGTATGTATGTATATATGTATGCATGCATGCATGTATGTATGTATGTATGCATGTATGCATGCAAACAGACAGACAGACAGACAGACAGACAGATAGACACATAGATAGATAGATAGATAGATAGATAGATAGATAGATAGATAGATAGATAGATAGATAGATAGATAGATAGATAGATAGATAGATAGATAGATAGATAGATAGATAGATAGATAGATAGATAGATAGATAGATAGATAGATAGATAGATAGATAGATAGATAGATAGATAGATTATAGACATCTCATTTATAGTAGAGTTGTAGTTTAATCTCAAGTCAACACTTGATCAAGCGAACATGATAAAATCCAACTTGTATTGAGGCATAGTGTATCTGAGACTACATTATCAAATGTCTTCTTTGTTTACAAAACAGTTTGACTGTGGTCGAGGTCAATTTGGCTGATACTTTCAGCAGATCAAGTGCCAACGCAGAAGCACCCTCCTTAGCTAGCAAAGTTAATCGTTAAGTTGTGGCTCATTTATTAAAGAAAACAGCGATAAATTATATTCGTGTTGTTTTTGCTCGTGGCATTTTAACATCTGCGTCCCCGACAACACCGCCTACAACAAGCGACAATCTCTTAAAAGGGTACTTTTCCCAAAATCTCGAAGTCTGTGTTTAGTAGAGTTGTGAGACTGAAGTTGTCAAACATGTTCCTTTTTGTTTGGGTGTTTTCTCATAAGTGCCACCACTTCTCAGCTTAGACGACAAGATATACTCTTTTACTCTCTCTTTTACTCTTTTACTTGTTTCAGTCATTTGACTGCGGCCATGCTGGAGCACCGCCTTTAGTCGAACAAATTGACCCCAGGACTTATTCTTTGTAAGCCCAGTACTTATTCTATCGGTCTCTTTTGCCGAACCGCTAATTTACGGGGTCGTAAACACACCAGCATCGGTTGTCAAGCAATGCTAGGGGGACAAACACAGACACACACACACATACATAAATATATATATATACATATATACGACAGGCTTCTTTCAGTTTCCGTCTACCAAATCCACTCACAAGGCATTGGTCGGCCCAGGGCTATAGCAGAAGACACTTGCCCAAGTTGCCACGCAGTGGGACTGAACCCGGAACTATGTGGTTGGTTAGCAAGCTACTTACCACACTGCCACTCCTGCACCTATTTCTTTACTGCCCACAAGGGGCTAAACGTAGAGGGGACAAACAAGGACAGACAAAGGGATCAAGGGATCTTTTCGGTTTGAACGGCAGTTTTTAACATAATTTCTAGGTAACTAAATAATTTAAAACTTCGTATACTGGTAGAATGTGTTTATAAAACATCTTTTTCTCTTGGCTTTATTGAGAAAATTCTATAGTTTGTAAGATATTTGTTGGATTTTTTCTTCAACTTCTGCAATTTCAACCAATCAGTGACGTCTATTGAGTTAAAAAGCATTCTGTGCCGTATGAATATGTCCCTCGTTTAAGAAACAGATTGGGTTTATTTACATTTGTGAAGAAAAAGAGATACTCTTCCCCCACCCCTAACCCTAACTAACCCTAAAACAGATTGAAATGCTAAGATCGATACTAGGGTCATAATTATGGGTGACAATTTCATATGACACCGCTAGAAAAAACTGCCGTTCAAACCGAAGAGATCCGGATCAAGTCGATTACATCGACCCCAGTACGAAACTGGTACTTTATTTATCGACCCCGAAAGGATGAAAGGCAAAGTCGACCTCGGTGGAATTTGAACTCAGAACGTAACGGCAGACGAAAAACGACAAGGTATATATATAGCCTGCACCTGTCGCCAACTACGGAAGAAAATATGTGACATGCAGTGATATAAGTCATAACAGCAAACCATTCCATCTCGGTGGTTTGTCTCTCAGCTCGCACTCGAGCTAAAGACGTCCTCCACACAGAGGCGGAACGTCGCAGTGGACATCCCCCAGACTGTCCTTCAACGTGAAATGGTCGGCAAATTGTTGCTACAAAGAACGCACACGTCTTTTTAGAATCAGATAGACCGCGTTCACTGTGGTTTAACAGATATCGAATTGTAAATTTAATGTGATGCTGGCCCTCCGCCACCCTGGCCTGCCAATACTTTCCTGCTCTCGTGTTTCGGTTCATGGGCGCTATCATGGTAAACGCATTTTTCATGTTTTACATCCAAGAAATGATCAACTGCCATTCTTATCATTTGCAAGACGTTTATGATATCTCTTTAATGCAGCTGCTCAAATCGATTCATTAGCTCCTCTTATAATTAACCTTTTCCAGAGAGCACGAAAAAATGCCACAAGACATTTTGCCCTGTGTTGTTGACTTGCATACATACATAAGTCAAAAGAGTTTGATGTAAAGGAGATTTAGCTGTTAATTCTAGCAGATCTTGCAACTTCGTAGGAGGCGTCCACTTTAGCTCATACGTATATGCGTGCACAAGACAGAAGTGTGTGATTTGGCGGCGAGCTTGCAGAAACGTTAGCACGCCGGGCGAAATACTGAGCAGTATTTCGTCTGCCGTTAGTTCTGAGTTCAAAATCCGCCGAGGTCGACTTTGCCTTTCATCCTTTCGGGGTCGATTAAATAAGTACCAGTTACGCACTGGGGTCGATGTAATCGACTTAATCCGTTTGTCTTTCCTTGTTTGTCCCCTCTATGTTTAGTCCCTTGTGGGTAGTAAAGAAATAGGTATTTCGTCTGTTGTTACGTTCTGAGTTCAAATTCCGCCGAGGTTGACTTTGCCTTTCATCCTTTCGGGGTGGATTAAATAAGTACCAGTTACGCACTGGGGTCGATATAATCGACTTAATCCGTTTGTCTGTCCTTGTTTGTTCCCTCTGTGTTTAGCCACTTGTGGGTAGTAAAGAATTAAGAAGTGTGTGATTTGAAGATGACTTTGGCTACTCTTTGTAGAAGAATGTGGTTTGATGAAGAACTCACGTAGGACAGCAGAGTGTGATAACAGGAAAAGTGTCGTTGGTATTACATTATAGGCTGACTAGTATGTGGAGGTCTCGTAGGTTTCGTTCGCCTATACATACATAAGGCCATAGGAAAATTCTGCTATTGAGTACTTTGTTAACTTTGTTTCTTTTAAGTGCAGAAGTTGGACTAAATTTTGGAAGGAGATGATATTCTTCTATCATTTAAAATATTGTTCAATATGCTTATATGTTTAATATAACGGATATATTTTGATTTATCTGCGTTAATGCTGGAGCAGATCAGAGTGACATTATTTAAGGGGGATTTGAATGTGACACCAGTTATCTAGGTAACCAGACCTGAAATTTTATTTTATTTTTTTTTTACATTTCCAGAAGCCCATAAAATAAGAATAAGAAAACAACAATAATCGAAACGGAAGTTAAGAAATGTACTTAATTTCTGTATATCAGTAATGAACAAAATATTGTTAAAGCCTGAAACATAGCTTAGTCGTGATTAAATTAATTTCGCTGTAATTATAATAAGCTTTATAATATGCAAATCAAATATAATTTTTGTTAATACTCGTATACAGAAATTCAGTACATTTCGTACTTTTTATTGCGTCTTTTTTTTTTCTATATTTTTCTATTTCATACATTTTTAATTACTCTAATTTGTTTGGTGCAATTCAATCAAGGATAAGTCAAAGCCTTTCTGCTTCTTTCTTTTCTATGTCCTTGATATTTCCAGCTCCTAAAGAAAATAATTATAATCATTAAAATTAAGACTGTCTTTTTCTTAAAGTAGCCATCCATGTTCCATCCTTAATGTACACACACAACTGACAGACAAGTTACTGATGTTTTGTCAAAGATAAAATCCCTTATGGACCTGCTGTGTTTAAAAGCACAAGACATGTTGGAAAGAGACGAAATTTTCCCGAAAATATATGTTAAATAAAGGTCTCATGTTATTTTGAGATGTTAACTTTGGTTTCAAATTTAGAAAGGAGGCTAGTAATTTCGAGGAGAGGGTGTTAGTCGATTAGCTCGGTCCCACTACCAGATTGGTACTTTATTTTATCGACCCGGGAAGAATTAATGACAAATTTAACCTTGGTAGGATTTGAACTCAAAGAACCAGAAGAAATGCTGCTAAGCTCAAACGACTCTGTCAGCTCGCCACTTTGAGATGTCGAACAAAATTTTCTTCTCAAAAAGTAAGTTTAATGGTTCCCAAATACAAAGCACGCAATTCGTACCCAGTGTTTCAGGAATAGTTTCCTCTCAACCCATTTCTAGGCAAGACTGCTTCCAGTTCCTGTTCGTCTGAACCGAACTAAACACCAAGCTGTTTGACCGGACTATCAATCTAAAGACAATCCATGGATGGTATATATTTCCTCCCAGGTACTGAGTTGCAAACTCCATCTCCGAATTTTAATGTTTAATCGGTTCTCCAATTATTATTATGTATGATCACCGGATGTCCAAGTATCCTACATCATGACATTGACACACATATAAACACCACCTTTCTGGATCCTTCTTCTTGTCAGATGTTCTTTAATACATTCAAACTGATACAACACCAGCACAAGCAACAAAACTTAAAGAAGGAGCAAGTGGAAACAATTTTAAAAGAGTACATGAGATCAAATAGTTCCGATGGATAACCAAAGCTGTATAATACTGTGATACAGTCCGGGAAAATACAGTCAATAACGTTTGCGTCTAGAAATTCTCTCAAGTGTTGGTGCTTAAAGTTGTCGGACTCTTTTCTCTCTTTTACTAGCTTTGACACACTATATCATACTGTTTCCGTTCGAGAATTATATTAAAGGTGCCCCTGAGTGTTGGATATTCAGCCATTTTACATGCTAATTCAATGAGCAAGTACTTCAGCAGATTGAACAATGAAACCAATGGAAATTTATTACTTAGAAAGCAAGAACTGAAATTACTGCTAACGATAAGATTTGTAGTATTTTGACACTCTCATTCTAACTAATATGAGATTTATACCCCTGGTAGTCAAACAAGTCGAAAAGGGTGGCAGTGTTGTTTGGGAAAGGCTTAGATAGCGAGGTAAGGAAGATCTTTCTGGTTCTGGACAGCAGACAAGTAGTCGTGAACAAGAGTAGCACTCAAAACGATTGTTAGGAATAGCGATCTAACTCTTTTAGGCGTTTGGATACATTTCAACTGACGGGCTTGCACAAAGTTTCCGTCTACTAAATTCCACCAACAAAACTGGGGTGGGCCTTAAGCTATCTAAAAAGACACTTGGCCAAGACGCCGGGCAGTAGGAGCGAACCTGGGACCTCATGAGTGGGAAGCAAACTTCTAACGTTCAATACAGCAAAGAGAGAAAGAGTCTACAACAAGTTGGCTTGTCCTTGATACACTAAATAACGACGATGGAGGCTTCATTGGGGCTCTTTTAAACCAATAAGTTACGGAACGGAACTAGCTACATCTCTAGTGTTTTAGCACACCTTGTTTTACAACCAATGGTACCTTTTGGCTTCAAGTCTGGCACCTTAAGCATTTACTCATCTGTAACTAGTAGGTTCTCAAGTACTACATGTCTGTTTTGGCAAACATTTGCACTCTGGATTTTAGTACAGTAGCAGCAACACTGAAACATATAGTTTTAACACAGTCATGCTTAAAACACATACTCTTAACCCTTGTTTATGCCTCATTTACTAACACCATAACATCAAGCCTACTCAGTGTTGACATTAGCCACGGGATTCCCAGGCTTTTAGGGGTAATCATTTTTAGCTTCATTCAAGCATTCATCGCTGCTATGACAACGTCAGCCACGAAGCTTGAAAGGCTAACGAAACAGTTAGCTGTTGATAGTGCGTGTGTGTGTCAAGAAACGCATCTACGTTTGTACACACATACACACACGCACGCACGCACGCACGCACGCACGCACTCACGCACGCACGCACGCGCGCACACACACACACACACACCACACACACACACACACATACACATACACACTTATTTACACATTTACTTATACATGCATTTCTAAGCCGTAGATATTCATACTTCGTACACAAAATGTATAGGTATGTACCTTTATATAAACACATATTTACATATACGTATTACACATTCTCTCTCTCTCTCTCACACACACACACACATCCATATACATACATACATATACATACATACATACAAGCATACATACATACATACATACATACATACAAACATACATACATAAATACATACATATATATATACATACATACATACATACACACACAAACACGCATACATACATACATACATACATACATACATACATACATACATACATACAAACATACATACATAAATACATATATATACATACATACATACATACACATACACACACAAACACGCATACATACATACATACATCCATCCATACATACATACATACATACATACATACATGCGTACATATTCATTCGTAAATACATTTATATTCACTATATGAATGTATATTTGCAGAAACACCTATGTGTGTGTGTGTGTGTGTGTGTGTGTGTGTGTGTGTTTTAGGTGTGTATGTGTTTTAGGTGTGTATGTGTGTGGCGTTTGTCTTTATGTGTGTGTGTGCATGTTTCTGTTTGTGTGTGTATGTGCGTAGCCACAAATCCTTGGAATCGCGTTGACTCAAACAGAAAAATGCTTTGTCGTTCTGTTAATGTCCGGTTGGAATTTCAAGGAAGAACGTAAATAAATCTCAAGCAAAATATAAAGACACGTGAATACATAAAATGTTTGGATAGTTAAACATAACTTGCGCGTGTGTGTGTATTTGTGTGTGTGTGTGTGTGTGTGGAGAGAGAGGGAGAAAGAGAGAGAGAGAGAGAGGGAAAGAGAGGGAGACAGGCAGTGACAGACGACGGACAGTGATAGATAGATAGATAGCATATAGATAGATAGATAGATAGATAGAGATTGAGATATATATATATATATATATATATATATATATATATATATATATATAGAAGAGAGAGAGAGAGAGAGATAAATGGATAGATAGATAGATAGATAGATAGAAGATAGATAGATAGATAGATAGATAGATAGATAGATATAGAGAGAGATAGATAGATAGATAGATAGATAGATAGATAGATAGATAGATAGATAGATAGATAGATAGATAGATAGATAGATAGATAGAGAGAGAGAGAGATATATATATAGATAGATAGATAGATAGATAGATAGATAGATAGATAGATAGATAGATAGATAGATAGATAGATAGATAGATAGATAGATAGATAGACAGACATAAAACACACATGCGCGCGCATGTGTCAGTCTGCGTACGTTTATCTATCTGCCTCTCTATCCGTGGCGCTTAGTGTCTGTACGTTCGTTGTGCGCGTGCGTACGTACGTCTATTTCAGAGGAGAGCAACACAACAGACCCCGCTATTCTTCTCAACTATATAAACAAACAGACCCCTACTTGAACCAAATATCCCTTAAATATCTTTTGTTTCGGAGATTAACGCAATATTTTTTATTAACAATAGCGAAGTCGTGGATGTTTGGACATGTTTGGTCTATTAACAATAGGTGTATATATATATAATATATATATATATATATATATATATATATATATAGTTGTATATTCGCTATACTAACTGTTGTTATTTGTATTCTATTCAAGCCGGCGTATCATCAAAGATGTTCCTACCATGACCACCCCGACCTTTGTTTAAAAACAGTGCTAGGTGTTGTTTTGGTTTTTTATTTAGCTCCCGCCTACATCAGCTTTGATCGAACGGACTTATGATCAAAGGATCCCCAACTGTGATTTATCATTCAGGCACTTTTTAAAAAATTTATTTATTTATTTATTTCTTATGGTGTGATAGTGGAATTAGGGAGATATTTCTTGGCAGCTGAACGAAGTGTAAAAGGTTCATATGTATTTTGTATTAGTGCTTGGTAATGCTAATAAGAATCTTTTCTACTCTAGGCACAAGGCCTGAAATTTGTGGGTAGGTTGATAGTTGATTACATCGACCCCAGTACTCAACTGGTACTTAATTTATCGATCCCGAAAGGATGAAAGGCAAAGTCGACCTCGGCGGAATTTGAACTCAAAACGTAGCGGCAGACGAAATACTGCTAAGCATTTCGCGTGGTATGCTAACGTTTCTGCCAGCTCGCTGCCTTACCTTTCTTAATAAATGGAATTTGAGGGGAAGAGGATAGTTGATTACATCGACCCCAGTACTCAACTGGTACTTAATTTATCGACCCCGAAAGAATGAAAAGCAAAGTCGACCTCGGCGGAATTTGAACTCAGAACGTAGCGACTGGCGAAATACCAATTTCTTTACTGCCCACAAGGGGCTAAACACGGAGAGGACAAACAAGGACAGACAAACGGATTAAGTCGATCACATCGACCCCAGTGCGTAGCTGGTACTTATTTAATCGACCTCGAAAGGATGAAAGGCAAAGTCAACCTCGGCGGAATTTGAACTCAGAACGTAGCGGCAGACGAAATCCGGCTACGCATTTCGCCCGGCGTGCTAATAATAATGATTTCTTTATTAACCACAAAAGGTTTACATAATTTAGGACAAATACAATGTGGGGTTACATGAAAGTTGTTTAAACAATGAAAAGAATCGAATATAACAACAAAATTTTCCAACAGAGTGAGCTCTTCTAGAACTGCTCGAGAAAACCCCACAAACCCACGACAGTCCTGATCACCAGGGTATGTGTCATTTCCACTTTTGTCTACAGGCGCATGCTTAAAGTAGGCCCATTCTTGCAACATTAACCCATCTTTTAACAAAATTGCTGGTGGGTGGGGTCAGAACTTCCTTCCCCACCCTCACTTTCCTTTTTAACTGAAACTTGGTAAAGTTGATGAGGGCTTGGAAAGTATCTGTCTTCAGCCTTTTTAATCTGGGCCCCCACACAACCTCTTTCGCTAAGGATACCAAGCAAAGAAAAAAACCGCCTGCTCTTCCCGACCAAAGGAAGACGGTGGGACTATCTTCACAATGGACTCACCCGGTAGCCGGATCCGTCCTACACGCGACAGCAAGTGTTCGACACAAATCCACAAGTCCGAAATGCTCGGGCACTGGACGAGAGCGTGAAGGACAGTTTCGTTGTTCTGCGGGCATCTCGAGCAAGCCCAGCTGACTACACTTCCGTGCCTGTAGAGTTTAGCCCGAGGGGGCAGTGCTCCCCAACGGTAGTACTGCCAGGCCGAGGATCTCTAGACATTAACCATAGGCACCCGGCCCTAAAGTTCTCTGGAACAGACCAACAAACTCAATCTTGTCAACGCTAACAAAAACAAAAACAAAAACAAAAACAACAACAATAATAATAATAATAATAATAATAATAATAATAATAATAATAATTATAATAATAATAATAATAATGATAATAATAATAATAATAATAATAATAATAATAATAATAATAATAATAATAATAATTATAATAATAGTTTCTTTCGAAGTTTGCCTAAGGTCAGCATTTTTCAGAGAAGGGGCGTAATGGTTGTCATCGATGCCGGTTCCTGAATGGTATTATATTTTTTATCAGCATCGGTGATAAAAAAAGCAGGTAAAAAAAGCAGGTAAAAGCCACAGCGGCTCGAGATATACACCCATCCATCCATTTATACATACATAAACACACACACACACACATACATATACACATAAACATGTGTATATATATATATATATAGTTAATCCAAACAAGAAAACACAAAAAAAAAACACAGCAACGCGAGGACGTGGAACAAATAAAGTATTATTGGACGCTCAGGAAAGAAGGGAAGAAGGAGGGTTTAACGTTTCGAGCAGAGCTCTTCGTCGGAAACATAGGAGAAGGAAAGATCCAGAGAAGGGAAGACAGAGGAAAAAAAATTGCTAAACAAGAAAACACAAAAAGAACCCACAAAAAACACATATATATATCACCGTGATCACCGTGACCGACCAGGCTATCAGATGCTGCTACACATCGCTGGTCACAATGCGCTTCGCATTGCTTTAGCCAGCCCGCTGGCTAAGCGAGCAGGCCAACAGAAGAAAGAGTGAGAGAAATTTGTGGCGAAAGAGTACAGCAGGGATCGCCACCCCACCCCCACCTTGCCGGAGCCTCGTGGAGCTTTTAGGTGTTTTCGCTCAATAAACACTCACAACGTCCGGTCTGGGAATCGAAGCCGCGATTCTACGACCGCGAGTCCGCTGCCCAACCACTGGGCCATTGCGCCTCTGTCTTTCTCTCTCTCTCTCTCTCTCTCTCTCTCTCTCTCTCTATATATATATATTATATATATATATATATATATATATATATATATATATTATATATAGAGGGCATTATACATACATTCCAGATGGCATTATACATACATGCCCCACGCTAGAGGGACAATTAGTCAATTGTCCCTCTTAGCGTGTGGCATATGTATAATGCCCTCTATATATAATTAATATGTTCAATAAGAAATAATTATTTTCGAAATTTTTTCTCTTATGAGGTTTTCACGCTATCTACCTGACAATTTCTTGTAAGTTTTCCTTATTAAGTAGTTGTCCTTAATTGCATATATATATATATATATATATTATATATATGCGTGCGTGCGTGTATATTTATATATACATAAATACAAACATACACACACAAACACACGATCACACACACTAACACGCGTGCTCATACGCACACGCGCGAGCGCACGTACACACACACACAGACGCACACACGCACACACACACACACGCACACACACGCACACACACACACACACACGCACACAAGCATACTCACTCACACGTATGTATTATAGAACTACATCTGATATCAGCAGCTGTTACCGTAGCTGTCAGGATGGCCGAGCGGTCTAAGGCGCCAGACTCAAGGTACATGTTATCTTAACCAGAACGTCGAGTATTCTGGTCCACGAATGTGGGCGTGGGTTCGAATCCCACTTCTGACAGATAATTTTTTTTTTTTTTTTTAGGAATTATTTTTTCTTAGTAATTTTATTAGTTATAACGTAGCTTCAACATTATTAGATAAATAGTAGGTTCGAAACCTACTTTTAAAATGTCCAAAAAAAAAAAAAACAGGTGCAGGAGTGGCTGTGTGGTAAGTAGCTTGCTAACCAACCACATGGTTCCGGGTTCAGTTCCACCGCGTGGCATCTTGGGTAAGTATCTTCTGCTATAGCCCCGGGCCGACCAATGCCTTGTGGGTGGATTTGGTAGATGGAAACTGAAAGAAGCCTGTCATATATATGTATATATATGTATATGTATGTATGTGTGTGTATTTGTGTGTCTGTGTTTGTCCCCCTAGCATTGCTTGACAACCGATGCTGGTGTGTTTACGTCCCCGTCACTTAGCAGTTCGGCAAAAGAGACCGATAGAATAAGTACTGGGCTTACAAAGAATAAGTCCCAGGGTCGATTTGCTCGACTAAAGGCGGTGCTCCAGCATGGCCGCAGTCAAAATGACTGAAACAAGTAAAAAAAAAAAATGCTTTAAATTTTGTTGATAATAGCAGGCGCAAGCATATGCCTACATTGTTAAAAAGCTCACATTACAACCACTTGGTTTCGGGTTCAGTCCCACTTTGCGGCACCACGGGCAATTGTCTTCTACAATAACACCAGGCCTACAAATGCTTTTGTAAGTGAATTCAGTACACGGAAACTGTGTGGAAGCCCGTCATGTATATATATATGTACATGTATATATGTATGTATGTATGTATGTATGTATGTATGTATGTATGTATGTATGTATGTATGTATGATTGTATGTATATGTATTAATAGACCTCTTAATTCCTCGGGGAACATAGGGCCGCAACAGCATTTTTCCAACGGACGCGGTTCTGGGGGATCCTCTTCGGCTCGGCCCACTTCTCGCTTCCCCAGTGAGTTCCAGTTAAGGGCCTGGTTGGAGACAATTAAACCTCCAGAAGTTTCTGGTTATTAATTCTGATAACAATAAATCAGCGTCAGTCCTAGAATTAATCTTTCTCCTAGTTTCTCTTCCTCTTTACCTTTCTTTTTCTTCCTCACAACAGTCAATCACTGTTCTTTCCCACACGCTCTGTCACTTTCTTCATTTCATTTGCTAATTTCGGTCAGGTTTTTCTTGGACTATTATCGATTCAATTTAACTTTTTAGGGACACTGTTCTTTTCACGTCAACAATATATATCTTTTCACGAGCTAAGATTACTCAGAAACAATATCAGGCTCCTCGGACTCCAATTGTCCTCCACCCTCGCGAGTGGCTAATATGGGAAAGTCCCCGAAGGATGACACGCTAAATTGTCTTTGGCAGGATTTGAACTTTGAACACATAAGAAAAAAGACAAACAACTAAAAAAAAAAAAAATTTCGTCTTCTCGACAGAATTTTAACACTGGACGAAAAGAGCTGGAATATACATCCTACAATGCGCTTTGTCCGATGTTCTCACGATTCTGCCATGCCATCGCTCAAACCATTCCAAAGAAATGAACTGCAACTGACAAATATGTCTGGACAATTCTTAAGAAAGACAAGAAAAACAACTGAGGAAGAATGATGGTAGGATATATATTGATTTCAAATTTTGGCACAAGGCCAGCAATTTCAAGGGGAAGCGTATAAGTTGATTACATCGACTCCCAAATGCTCAACTGGTACTTATTTTATCGACCCTGAAAGGGTGAAAGGCAAAGTCAACCTCAGTGGAATTTGAATTCAGAACGGACGAAATATCGTTAAGCATTTCCCGGCGTAATAATGATTTTACGAACTTGCTGCCTTGGCGGAAGGGAATATGTTGGTTACAAATTTTGATGCAAAGCCAGCAAGTCTGGAGAAAGAGTTAAGCCGATTACATCGACCTCAGTGTTCAACTGGTATTTATCTTATCGACCTCGAAAGGATGAAAGCAAAGTCAACCACGGTGGAATTTGAACACAGAACGTAAAGTCGAACGAATTGCCTATTTCTTTACTACCCACAAGGGGCTAAACACAGAGAGGACAAACAAGGACAGACAAACGGATTAAGTCGATTATATCGACCCCAGTGCGTAAATGGTACTTATTTAATCGACTCCGAAAGGATGAAAGGCAAAGTCGACCTCGGCGTAATTTGAACTCAGAACGTAGCGGCAGACGAAATGTCGCTAAACATTTCGCCCAGCGTGCTAACGTTTCTGCCAGCTCGCCGCGTTTGCGGTAGGGAATATACTAGTGAATGAAGATTAGTAGGGAATATACTAGTGAATGAAGATTAGTGCGTAATATATACACAAACATGCGGGAAGCAAATAGACACCTTTAATTTTCAAAATTTCTGATCTAAGCGTCTTAATATATTTTCAGCGGTGTAGAATTTACAATGTAATTATTCTTATTCATTCCAGGTGCCATTATATTAAACATTTGCGAAGTGTAACCATGCTACGCATAAAAAATTCAGCAGAACTGACAGATTTTCAAAGAGGTCGTATTGCTGGGCAATCTGAGGCTGGTCTTAGCCAGCGAAAAATTGCCAAAAATCTTCTAATTCCTCTTGCTACTGTTAATAGAATTATAGGGCAATTCAAAAGCCAAGGAAAAGAATCACCAGATTCTCGTCCCGGCCGACCTGAGCCCTCAGAAAGGAAGCTTCGCTGTTGGCAGAGAATTGTAGAAAACGAACCCCGTTCGAAGGCTTCTGACATTGCAAAACAGCTAGAAGTTAGTCCAAGAACGCGTGTTACATATCTGCATCAAGCTTGGATATTATGGACGAGCAGCTAGAAGAAAACCTCTCCTTCAACCAAATAATACCAAATAAAAGATTCTGAAAATTATAGGTGTCTATTTACTTCCTGCATGTCTGTGTATATATAATTGTTGTAATGAATCTTGTTCCTCTTTCAGTCTTATGGCCATAAAACTTTATTTTATTTTTTCACTGGTTTTAGTATAGTCTTAAATTGATAATAAATTGTTATGAAAAATTGACAAGGATCTTTTCGGTTTGAACGGCAGTTTTTCTAGCGGTGTCATATGAAATTGTCACCCATAATTATGACCCTAGCATTTCAATCTGTTTTAGGGCTAGGGTTAGGGTAAGGGGTGGTGGGGGTGAAGGGTATCTTTTTTTCTTCAGAAATGTAAATAAACCCAATCTGTTTCTTAAACGAGGGACATATTCATACGGCACAGAATGTTTTCACCTCAATAGACGTCATTGATTGGTTGAAATTGCAGAAATTGAAGAAAAGCAACAACAAATATCTTACAAACCATAGAATTTTCTCAATAAATCCAAGAGAAAAAAATGTTTTATAAACACATTCTACCAGTATACGAAGTTTAAAAGTGTTTAGTTAGGTGGAAATTATTTTTAAAAACTGCCGTTCAAACCGAAAAGATCCATTGACAATAATATAATTTGACTGCTGTAAAAAACAGGTAACTATTTATTGAAATGCTATAATAGAGATGGATGGGCAGAAATAGTAAAGTAGTGGGCTAGTCTTAGTGTTTCATAATAATTCTATTCTAAGGAGGCGAATGGTAGAATTGTTCGAGCGTCGGATAGAATGACTTGTAGTATTTGCTCCTGCACGCAGATATTAGCTTCACCTCTCGTCTTTGTCCAATCGATAAATAAAGCTCACGGTCAATAAATAAAGTAGCAATTAAGTACTGGGACGGATTCTTTACTCTCTTCCTCTCTCTCTCTCTCTCTCTCTCTCTCTCTCTCTCTCTCACTGGAACTCTGCTGTGCAGTAAGACTCATAGGAAATCACTCTCAGCGTCTCTTTGACTAGAAATAGAGAGAGATTGATCAAAAGTTTAGCAGCCTATTGTCCTAGAAAACCCTTATGCTACAGAAACGGCCCAATAGTTTGACGATGCTGATTGTTCTAAATGTTTCTTACAGCGGTACAAGGCCTAAA
>NC_043009.1:11867658-11875158 GCF_006345805.1 Octopus sinensis | reverse complement strand
TACTACAGGACAACGGTGTGAAATTTTGAGGAGACGGAGCTGGTCGGTTACACCGTGTCTAGTATTTGACTGGAATTCATGTTATCAAGCTCGAAAAGATGAAAAGCAAAGCTGATGTCGGTGTAATTGGAATTCAGTGTGTAAATTCGGAAGCAAAGCTGCTGAGCATTTTTCCCGACGCCCTAACGATTCTGCCTGCCAGTTACCTTTGATGAAGTCGATAATGAATGAAAACAACAGTATAATACTTATTTATGACTTGATTAAAGGCTACCTTATCCGGATTTATTTATAGAATTATTTCAACACACATATAAAAAAAACAAAAAAAAAAAACAAACAAATTAAATAAAAACAAACAGGAATTTGGACAACGATAGTCTTTTATTAATTAAAACGTTTAGAATAGATTGAATGTATTTCAACATTTTGATACGGGTTGCATTTAAACACGAAGTACAGGTCACGGATTCCAAATTTCTACACACTAACATTTGAGTATGGTACTGATTTAATTATAGAAGCGCGTACAAGCACGCACACACACACATTCAACATACATGCACACATACATGCATGCGAACGTATATACATACATACATACATACAAACCTCCAGCATCTATATCCAGATTTGCATATCAATAATTTGTATTTATACCAATACTAACAGGTGCCCTACTTGGTTTTCTAAGTAAATGCCGAACTGTCAGCCTAGATAAGCTTGGATTTTCAAAACAAAAAAAAAAAAAACAAAAAAAAAAAAGAAATCAACTGACTTGCAGATTACAAATGCAATTTGTAAGCGGAACAGTAAAACTATGCAAGACTTTTCTCAATTTGAAAATATGACATTGCTTTCGTTATCCATATTCTAACGATTGAACTTTGTATCGTTCTTAGAAATTAGCTCCTTCTTCAAAGGAAGAATCTAAATAATTAAAAACAGAAAAGTACATGCATGTATGCATACATGATGGCTGTCAGCTCGTAGACGAATATAACCTATTTCTTTACTACCCACAAGGGGCTAAACACAGAGAGGACAAACAAGGACAGACAAACGGATTAAGTCGATTACATCGACCCCAGTGCGTAACTGGTACTTAATTTATCGACCCCGAAAAGGTGAAAGGCAAAGTCGATTTCGGCGGAATTTGAACTCAGAACGTAGTGGCAGACGAAATACCGTTTAGCATTTCGCCTGGCTTGCTAACGTTTCTGCCAGCTCGCCGCCTTTCGACGAGTATAACCATCACCGACAAAGCAATGCCTGTGCAAAATTCTTGGTCCAGTAAATCTTGCACAGTACGTCAGAGACCCTCTTCACCCTATGGACATGACCCATAGACAAGCCTAGGCAAAATTTCGAGTGCCAATATGGGTTGCAAGATGAAGAATGTGGGAGCACCATGATATCAGACACAAGCAAAAGATTTACAGAATGTTCAATGTCATTCCCTGCATATCCGGTTTTATATCAGACTGACCTTCTCCCAGAGACATACTTTAACAAAATCTGAGAGGGGCCTCACTCTCGGTGGTCTTCCAGCAAGCCCGGAATTTTTGAGGGCCCGTGCTATTGCCAGATTGTCGCTTTATCTATACGTGATACATCCGCCCTTTTGACCGATCTTGGTTGTAGTCCTGCTGGGTTTCTAGCAACCCTCCACACAAGGTTAGCCTGATGGGGTGTGTCGGTTTAGTCGCTGACGACCCGACCATGCAACAGGTTGAACTAGATATGTTATCATCTAAAGGCAGTGAGCTGGTAGAAACGTTAGCACGCCGGGCGAAATGCTTACCGGTATTTCGTCTGTGGTTACGTTCTGAGTTTCAATTCCGCCGAGGTCGACTTTGCCTTTCATCCTTTCGGGGTCGATTAAATAAGTACCAGTTACGCACTGGGGTCGATATAATCGACTTAATCCGTTTGTCTGTCCTTGTTTGTCCTCTCTGTGTTTAGCCCCTTGTGGGTAGTAAAGAAATAGGTTATATTCGTCTACGAGCTGACAGCCATCATGTAGTAAAGAAATAGATATGTTATCAGTAGCTCTCATGAGAGAACTCACAGACCTTACACACACACACACACACACACACGCACACACAGTGGGCTCACCTGTCGTGAACGATAGATGTGAGTTCTGCAATTTCTTTCAGACACAGTTTGACTTTTGTGATTTAATATTTGTGCTGTACACTGGCTCATTCCTTCTCTTAAATGATATTGCTTGTACGGGTGCATAATGTTGCACAATAGCTACACGTCAGATGTCGAAGTGAATACAGAGCAATGTAGGAAAGTGTTTTGCTCAAGAACAGCTAAGTTACGGGGATATAAACAAACCAAATCTGGTTGTCCAGCGGTAATGGGAGGACTAACACAGGCACGCACATATAGATATATATTAGGTTGTTCCGAAAATAGTGGCCGCTCTTAGTGTTTTGAAACGCAGTTTTACCATAGTATTTTAATTATATTTTAGGTGAATTTTGACATACTTAATAATTGATGCATGCTCTTCAATAATTTTCTACTTATTTCAGACAGAAAACATTCTTGGAGCATAGGCGCTCTTAATTATGAACATGACAAAAAAGGACCTTCGCTTACTTCCACGAGTTCAAGCTTGGGCACAATGCCTCCCAAACTGCTGCCAATATCAACAGAGAAGGGTCTACAAGTGATCGCACAGTACGAAGGTGGTTTCAGAAATTTCGTAGTGGTGATGACAGCCTTGATGATGAAGACGGTAGAGGATGGTCATGCAGTCTTGACAATGAATAGTTGAAAGCAATTGTTGAACAAAACCCACGTCAAAGTGTCAGAAAAACGTCTCAGGCACTTGGTGTTAGTATTGAACGGTCCCACGCTATCTGCAAAAGATTGGTAAAGTGAAAAAGCTTGATAAATGGGTACTGCATGAGCTCAATGAAAATCAAAAAGATTGGCGTTTTGAAGTGTGCTCGATGCTCATTTCTGCGAAATACTAGTGATCCTTTTCTTGACCAAATAGTCACTTGTGACGAAAAGTGGACCCTTTATGATAATCGTAAACGATCAGGTCAATGGCTTGATCATGATGAGTCCCCCAAATATTTCCCAAAGCCAAAGTTGCATCAGCAAAAGGTTATGGTGACCGCTTGGTGGTCTGCAATTGGTGTTGTCCATTACAGCTTTCTGGAAGCCAGTCAGAGCATTACAGCAAAGGTTTACTGCAATCAACGTGCTGAAATGCACGCTCACTTGCAAAAAATGAGACCTGCATTGGTGAATCGACGTGACCCAATCCTGCTCTACGATAATGCTAAGTCACATGTCACAAGAATGACGCTGCAGGAAATCACAGACTTGGGATACGAGATTTTACCAGATCCTCCATATTCTGATCTTTCACCCACTGACTACCATTTTTTAAAGCATTTAAACACGTTTTTCAGTGATAAAACTTTCAGATTTAAACTAGAGGTAGACTCAACTTTCAAAGATTTCTTAACGTCAAAGCCAATAAGTTTTTATCAACGAGGCATAAATAATCTTGTTGATCGATGGCAGAGATGTTCACGGCCCATACTTTGACTAATCAAAACATATCTATTGTTAATTTTTCCCCGAATAAAATTATGTTTTTGAAATCGGCCATTATTTTCGGAACACCCTAATACATATATATATATACGATGCGCTTCTTACAGTTTCCGTCTACCGAATCAACTCACAAGGGTTTGGTCGACCCGAAGGGTACAGTAGCAAACACTTTCCCAAGGTGTCACGCAGAGGGACTGAACCCGGAACCAAGTGGTTGGGAAGTGAGCTTTTTATTGAAAGTCAAAGAGTTATTTACAGAAGGTTTATCTTCAATATGTCACATATGTACATTCCACTAACATCACAAGTTACCAACCTATGAGCAACAATATAATTCGGAAAATCTTTTACTTTTTAAAAATATTAAAACCTGTAAAATGTTTATATATATATATATTACTCAATAAACCGCTCGGTTTCTGGGCTACAACACCTTTAGATAAAAACAATCAAACAAAAACAACCGGATCTTTTCGGTTTGAACGGCAGTTTTTTTCTAGCGGTGTCATATGAAATTGTCACCATAATTATGACCCTAGTATCGATCTATTGCATTTCAATCTATTTTAGGGTTAGGGTTAGGGGTGGGGGTGAAGGGTATCTTTTTTTTTCCAGAAATGTAAATAAACCCAATCCGTTTCTTAAACGAGGGACATATTCATACGGCACAGAATGCTTTCACCTCAATAGACGTCATTGATTGGTTGAGATTGCAGAAATTGAAGAAAAAACAACAACAAATATCTTACAAACTATAGAATTTTCTCAATAAAGCCAAGAGAAAAAAATGTTTTATAAACACATTCTACCAGTATTCGAAGTTTAAAAGTGTTTAGTTAGGTGGACATTATTTTAAAAAACTGCCGTTCAAACCGAAAAGATCCAATCTTTTACTTTTTAAATATATTAAAAGCTGTAAAATGTTTATAGATATATATTACTCAACACCTTTAGGTACACCTTTGGGCTACAACACCTTTTGGTAAAAACAAGCAAACAAACAAAAACAAAAACCCCAAACCAACAAATTATCCATAAAGAACTGTTCTATATTCTGGAATATTAATCTTTGTCGACTTTTTTTCACTTCGTTTATTACATGTCAACAATGGAAATCTTATACTGTTGTTTACTCTGCTAGAATTAGCAACCAAATCTCTCTCAAATTACACTGAACTATCTTCTTAAAATCTGGAAACATATTTGATTAAAGTAATCGAAGATATCCAAAGAAGGATGATAATCCGGTCGACTTTGCCTTTCACCCTTTCGGGGTCGATAAATTAAGTAACAGTTACGCACTGGGGTCGATGTAATCGACTTAATACCTTTGTCTGCCCTTGTTTGTCCCCTCTATGTTTATTGTGGGTAATAAAGAAATAGGTAATACATATATTAGGTTAAATTTGGATGCAGTAAAGCAAAATAAGCATCTTGCAAAATAAGAAAGGGAGATCACTTGGTATCGAGTTGTCTCCCATTAACATTCATTTGGCCTGTTAATGTAAACTTCGTAATATCATAGAGGGGACTTTTATTTTCTGCTAAAGAATATCGCACTGTTTAGAGACAGCATTTAACTATCCTGAAATGTCAAAGGTAGTATGACATCAGTGCCTCTGCCTAGAATTTAAATCTACATACTTCATCCGCGCCACATTATATTTTTGTAACACGAAAGCGATGTATAGAATATACATGTGCTTCATATAACTTGACATGAAAACGATGTAGTGAATATATATATATATATGTATATAGGATCTTTTCGGTTTGAACGGCAGTTTTTTAAAATAATTTCCACCTAACTAAACACTTTTAAACTTCGTATACTGGTGAATGTGTTTATAAAACATCTTTTTTCTCTTGGCTTTATTGAGAAAATTCTATAGTTTGTAAGATATTTATTGTTTTTTTTTCTTCAATTTCTGCAATTTCAACCAATCAATGACATCTATTGAGGTGAAAACATTTTGTGCCGTATGAATATGTCCCTCGTTTAAGAAATAGATTGGGTTTATTTACATTTGCGAAGAAAAAAAGATACCCTTCCCCCCACCCCTAACCCTAACCCTAAAAGAGATGGAAATGCAATAGATCGATACTAGGGTCATAATTATGGGTGACAATTTCATATGACACCGAGAGAAAAAACTGCCGTTCAAACCGAAAAGATCCTATATATATATATATATATATATATATATATATATTATTTAAAGTGATTGAAACATGAAGTGAAATTGAAAAATAGCTTTCCCCGATCTCTGAACATATTTTGTCCCATGTGCTCATGCAGATACAATATAAATAAAAACATCACTAAGATATATCAGTAAATGAACGCAAATTTATATCAAATAAGATGTCAAAAGCAGAGTTTGAATTTATACTCGTTCATATAGATTCATAAATATATATAAGTATGAATCTTGCTTTCCAACAATGTGGTCTTAGCTTCAGTTCTATCGTATGTTACATTGAGCAAATAGGATCCTTTCGGTTTGAATGGCAGTTTTTTCTAGCGGTGTCATGAAATTGTCACCCATAATTATGACCCCAGTATCGATCTATTGCATTTCAATCTGTTTTAGGGTTAGGGTTAGTGATGCTAGGTCAACTAAACCTATATCAATAGATTTGGTAAAGGGAAAACTGAAAGAAGTCCAGCATGTGCATATACATAGATACACACACACACATATATATATATGTGTGAGTGTGTGTGTGTATCTATATCTGGCTCACAGTTGTAATGTTGTGAGTCTGATTCTCAGTGGCGCAATGTGTCCTCGCTCCGGTTCACTCAGCTGGCAAAAATAAGTAGTACTTGTATTTTAAAGGACCAGCCTTGTCACATTCTGTGTCATGCTGAATCTCCCTGACAACTATGTTAAGGGTATATGTGTCTGTGGAGTGTTCAGCCACTTACATGTTAATTTTATGAGCAGGTTGTTCCATTGACTTATTAACTGGAACCCTCGTCCTTGTAACCAATGAAGTGCCAGTCATATATATATATATGGCACGTAAAAAGCACCATCCAAACGTGGCCGATGCCAGCGCCGCCCTGTCTGGCTTCTGTGCCGGTGGCACGTAAAAAGCACCAACTGATCGTGGCCGCTGCCAGCCTCCCCTGGCAACTGTGCCGGAGGCATGTAAGAAGCACACACCACACTCACAGAGTGGTTGGCATTAGGAAGGGCATCCAGCAGTAGAAACACTGCCAGATCAGACTGGAGCCTGGTGCAGCCTCCTGGCTTCCCAGACCCCAGTCGAACCGTCCAACCTGTGCTAGCACAGAAAACACGTTAAACGATGATGATGATGATATATATATATGCTGCTGATGCTGAGACCCCCTTTGGTCATGACTGACTATGGGATTGCACCTAGAAAGTTACTCTCCCAGGCACAAGTCCGGGCAAGGTTGTTTATGGAAGATCAGCAGTTGCCCATGACAACCAGCCTCCCCCTCTCCACACCACCAGTGTTATCCAAGGGAAAGGCAAAGGGGCCGATACAGCTTGGCACCTGTGACATTGCAATTCATTTCTACAGCTGAGTGAACTAGAGCAATGTGAAATAAAGTGTCTTGCTCAAGAACACAACACGCAGCCTGGTTCGGGATTCGAAATCCCAACCTCATGATCGTAAGCTCAACACTCTAACCATAGAGCCATGCGCCTTCACACACACTCATATATATAGGGTGTCCCAGAAGTCGCGCACCATTCCGGTTTTCATTTAAAATTATTAAAGCATTTTATTTTATTAGATTTTTTTGGCATGTTTTATTGCAGAGGGTGCTCAATTTGAGCATTTGTTACGATTAATTTCAATAAAGTGTTTTTGAAATCAATAAGGCTGTATTCTTTTAAAAAACCAGGATGGTGCGCGACTTCTGGG
>NC_043009.1:11845158-11862658 GCF_006345805.1 Octopus sinensis | reverse complement strand
TGCCGGAAAATAAGACAAGATGATCAAAGCTAGAATGCCTTTCATTGCATCATATCATATAAGCATAGGTTGTCTCAACCAGAACTGACCTGTGGGATAAATAACAACTGTCACCATCACTACCACCACTACTTACCCCACAATGATAACTATTACTCTGTCTATGACACCTTCAAAGAGTGTTAACTTTTATCAATTATTGCACCACTAAGACTATCAATGTAACTGGCACTACCTATTTCTTTACTACCCTCAAGGGGCTAAACACAGAGAGGACAAGCAAGGACAGACAAATGGATTAAGTCGATTACATCGACCCCAGTGCATAACTGGTACTTATTTAATCGACCCCGAAAGGATGAAAGGCAAAGCCGACCTCGGCGGAATTTGAACGCAGAACGTGGCGGCAGACGAAATACAGCTAGGCATTTCACCTGGCTTGCTAACGGTTCTGCCAGCTCGCCGCCTTAACTGGCACTACCACCATCTCCTGCTGTCCTCATCATCACCATCACCATCCACCACTGTCTTGAGTGATTATCCTACATGATTTTAAATGATGGATCAATGTCCTAGAAATAGCAGCTAAATTTTGCTCAAATCACACCTAAAATTTGTTTCAAAAGGAGGAAAGTTACATCAGATAAGGTAGTCTTAAGCTCTTCAGCATTTAAACCAGCCTTATCCAGCCCAGATATTCTAACTCTTTTATTAGGAAGGGCATCCAGCTGTAGAAACTCTGCCAGATCAGATTGGAGCCTGGTGCAGCCATCTGGTTCGCCAGTCCTTAGTCAAGTCGTCCGACCCATGATAGCATGGAAAGCGGACGTTAAACGATGATGATGATGATGGTCACACCAACCAGATCTGGCCTCTTACACACCCTACAATATCATCCTAAAAATATACAGCCTCATCATTGAAATCTCAGAGCTACAAGATAATACATGATTAGTTCAAAATAAAGTGAATGTAAATAAATAAGCATTGTATTGGTCAGAGAGGCACATGGCCTAGTGGTTAAGGCAGTGGACTTGCGGTTGAGGGATCGTGGGTTCGAATCTCAGACCGGGCGATGTGTGTGTTTATGAGCGAAACACCTACGCTCCACGCGGCTCCGGCAGAAGGTAATGGTGAACTTCTGCTGACTCTTTCGCCACAACTTTCTCTCACTCTTTCCTCCTGTATCTTGAAGCTCACCTGCGACGGACCGGCGTCCCGTCCGGGTGGGGAACCTATACGCCAAGGAAACCGGGATACCGGCCCTTATGAGCCAGGCATGGCACGAGAAGGAACAAACAATATCGGTCAGAGTAATCTGAATGTTTAAGGAGGCAGGTCATGGTTAAAACATCTTTGATTATGGGTTTACTGGATAAGGGCTGACCTGGGGTTAAACAATTGCTGTCATAATGAAATTATTGCGATCAAAAATGAACGGGTGGAAGGTATTAGACAAGGGGCCAACCAGCCAAGCAGACAGGAGCAGTGGTGGGTATCACGAGCAGCAGCAGCGCTGACTGGAACTACAAGAGACTAGAACAAAACAGAGATTCTTTAAAGTGGTATTAATTAAAGAACAAATGTCGGGGTTTGGGGTTCTACTTTCTGCACCCTGTTTACTATTTCTCTGTCTAGATCACCAACAGACACAAACACATACACACACATAAACACCCTTTCTTGCCCTCCCCGTACTTTTTCTCTCACACCCCTTAACCCCACCTATTTCGCGCCCCATCCCCCACCCCGCAGTTCTCGCACTCTTCGCATCTCTCCTCCCCCTTTCACACACACACACACATTGAGAGGCTCTTGACCCCCTCTTTTCTTGTACCTTCTACTTATCTCCTCTCTGTCATACAAGTATACAAACACACTCTTGTCCCATCCCCTTTTTTTCTCACACCCTCCATACCTCTCCCTCACCCATCCACATCCACACACACACACACAATCTTCTCTCTCTCTCTCTCTCTCTCTCCTGCCTCCCTCTCTACTACTAATGTTATAAACAGAAGATAAAGCTCTGCAGACCAAACATCTGCTGCTATCACTTCAAGCACCAAAGACACACAGACACACGCACACACAGACACACACGCACACACAGACACACGCACACACAGACACACGCACACACAGACACACGCACACACAGACACACGCACACACAGACACACACGCACACACAGACACACACAGACACGCACACACACACATGCATTCATGACAGAAAAAAGACATGCAGACACACACAGGGAGACACACACACATACACACACACATTCATATGACACAAATAAAACAAAGAAAAAAAAAGGCAAAACCCAGTGACATAGACAAACAGACAGAACTATGCAACAATGCACACAGACATATAATGATATGTCTGTGCAATAACACTTACGCCATTCCATAAGGAGCTGGGGGTACCATTTTTTTTTGTTTTTTACGATGCAAATTATTTCTTTTCTTTTGTGATAACCCCAATCTGCAGACATTCCATATCATCACCACCTACCACTACCATCTACCACCACCTACCATCTACCAAAAACAAGAATTCCATTTCAGACCTCTCAAAAACTATGTACAAACACCACCTACCACCGTCACCACCGTCACCACCACCACCACCATCACCACCGCCACCATCACCACCACCACCACTATCACCACCGCTGCCACCACCACCACGCCACTGCTACCATCATCACCATAGCAGCTGTCACCACCACCACCACCGTCACCACCACCACCACCACCACCACCACCGTCACCACCACCACCACCACCATCACCACCGCCACTATCACCACCACCACCACTATCACCACCGCTGCCACCACCACCACTTCCACCTTCACTGCTGTCACCATCACCCACTCTAGCTCCTTTTGAATTCTTTGCCATTCACTTAACCCCCGCCAACCATCTTAAAAACCTTCAGCATTAACACCCGTCGTAATCCCTATACAAGCTAAACACTTCAATCACTTTGCAAGTCAATTATTACTTACGCATGAGGTCCCTTGCTGCAACTGCCCTGCATTATCATATTTTTTGCTATGCAAGCCCCCAGGTCAGAGCCCTTATTGAGCAGCAACAATGGTTACACAGCTAGCTGGGTGAACAACTAGGTGAAACCCACATATTAGTTGCTCCAGTTACCCTCTGACTGAAGAACATACTAGATACTCCAGCAAGCAGTGGTTAACAATAGCAGGTGCAATGTGACAGCCAGTGTCTAGACATATATTTGCTCCACTATCTAATCGGTTTCTATATCCTTAAATCCTTAAAAATGTTTCAGCCCGAAGGTCGCGGCCATGCTGGGGCACCACCGCTCATAGATTTTCTAAAGCCTGGCACTTGTTCTATTGGCCAATTTTCTTAGAGACCACCAGACTAAAGAGCATGAGACCTTGTCAAAGACCTACTCAGCAGTTGTCTCAGTAAGAAAAGGGTAACAGTAGTGACCTGTCCCAGCGAAAACCTCAACTGTAACTAAACCAATTCTCTCCCTAATCATTTGTGTTATAACTTTCTTCTGTTACTTTCTGAACCTGATCCATCAATTTGATGCTTCTGTAGTCCCCTTTTTTTAGAACATCTGCTTTACCTTTGCAGTGGTTGATGATGATACTGCTATGCCAGTCCTAGGATAAGACACTTCACCGTACTCCCTGCTTCTCTATGTAAATGACAAGTGCTTGTCCTACTTTATCAGATATTTTCAGAATCTCAGCACCCATCCCTGATATTTCAGCTATTTCCCCTGTCTTCATGTCCTTAAAAGTGCCTATAATGGATGGATGGAAGCACTCCGTCGGTTACAACGATGAGGGTTCCGGTTGATCCGAATCAACAGAACAGCCTGCTCGTGAAATTAACGTGTAAGTGGCTGAGTACTCCACAGATACGTGCACCCTTAACGTAGTTCTCGGGGATATTCAGCGTAACACAGAGAGTGACAAGGCCAGCCCCTTGAAATACAGGTTCAACAGAAACAGGAAGTAAGAGTGAGAGAGAAAGTTGTGGTGAAAGAGTACAGCAGGGATCACCACCATCCCCTGCCGGAGCCTATAATAACCACATAGTAGTCAACTTCCATAGCTTGTCCCACTGATGGGTTTACTTAGTAATCCCTATCTCACCCAATCATTATCCACATTCTGCAATCTCTTGTTGTAGCATTTTCCTAATTCTTTCTCAGTGTCATTGATGGCAAGTATGCCACTATCATCCTGTAAACCTTGGTCTTGCACAGACACATTACTTTGCAAGCCAGAATACCTCATACCCCAGATGCTCTTTTCCCCTCTGCTGTGTATTACTAACACCTAACTTCTCTTCAAATAACCCTCACCTGTTTCCAAGCAAGGTAATATTCCCCCCTGGCTAAACATATTTTCCACAGAAGATTACAAATAAACAACATCACTTGCATGACGATGATGCTTGTTTACAACCATCATGCAATATCAAGTCGAGGGTACACACACAAACACCTATATATAAAGACATCATCATCGTTTAACGTCCACTTTCCATGCTAGCATGGGTTGGACGATTTTGACTGAGGGCTGGCGAACCAGACGGCCGCACCAAGCTCCAATCTTGATCTGGCAGAGTTTCTACAGCTGGATGCCCTTCCTAACACCAACCACTCCGAGAGTGTAGTGGGTGCTTTTTACGTGGCACCGGTGAAGCAAATAAACATAAAACTTCTTGGGTTTCGTATACAGCATATATATACATCTATACATGTGAATAAAGAAAAGGCAGAGACTGAAAGATTTTCAGATGATTATCATTCAAATATAAATAAATATATATATATATATATATATATATATATATATATATATTATATATATATATATATATATATCATCATCATCATTTAACGTCCATTTTCTATGCTAGCATGGGTTGGACGATTTTGACTGAGGACTGGCAAACCAGATGGCTGCACCAGGCTCCAGTCTTGATCTGGCAGAGTTTCTTACAGCTTGATGCCCTTCCTTATGCCAACCACTCCGAGAGTGTAGTGGGTGCTTTTTACATATATATATTTATATATTAATACAGCAAACTTACTTAAATTACAGATTTGAAGAATTAGAAGGGAGATCTCATCTGTGAACTCTAAACACAAACATATTACATATGGACCACTGAACTCTGCACATTTTTCTCTTTCCATTCTTTACTTCTTAATCCTTTCTGTCGAAGAGCGTAGGCTCGAAATGTAAAAGACTTTTCCATTCTTCCAGAGCTTTAAACTAATACACCTGTTTGTTGTTCTTACACCTGCCTTCGTCTTTTGTGTTCTATAAATTTGATCTATCTATCTATCTATCTGTTTGTCAGTCTATTTATACATAAATAGATACACACACACACACACATATACATACATATAAAATAGGCTTCGTTCAGTTTCCATCTACCAAAAACTACTCACCAGACTTTTGTCTGCCTAGGTCTATAGTAGGAGACATTTGCCCAAGGTGCCACACAGTGGGCCTGAACCAAAGACCACATGGTTGGAAAGCAAGCATCTTAACCACATAGCCACACCTGTACCCATCCATGATATAAAGTAGAATATATATGTAAATATCAAAATATTTATCTTACCAATGGATTGATTTACAGCCTTCATACAAAGGTTTTCATAGTGTATTTGTCCAGCAGTTTTATCACCAGGGTCGCTTGGCTGATACAAGAAAGTAAATAATTATTATTTATACAGTAGACACACAATTATTACATATACATACAGGAAGAGCTGACACACTAATGGTCTCAAACACTCAATTCTTGGACAAAGAAATATAGACACATATACAAAGCATATACTCTTTTTACTTGTTTCAGTCTTATGACTGCGGCCATGCTGGAACACCGCCTTTAGTCGAGCAAATCGGCCCCAGAACATATTCTTTATAAGCATAGTACTTATTCTATTGGTCTCTTTTGCCGAACCGCTAAGTTACGGGGACATAAACACACCAGCATCGGTTATCAAGCGATGTTGGGGGGACAATCACAGACACAAAAACATACACATACATACATATATATATATATATATAAGATGGGTGTCAGTAGATGGTAACTGAAAGAAGCCCGTCGTATATATGTATATATATATATGTATAGCTTTCTAAGTTTTTTCTAAAGTTTTAACTTAAATCTTTTTGTAGAAATATACAGGCTTCATTTCAATTAATTTTTAAAACAATGAAGAATTTAGTAAAATATCTTTGTCAATGTCAAGCTATTTGGGATATATATCACTCTCAAATTTTGGCACAAGGCCAGCACTTTCAGTGGGGGGATGAGTCAATTACATTGACCCCAGTACTCAACTAGTACTTATTTTATCGACCCTAAAAGGATGAAAGGCAAAGTCAACCTCAGTAGAACTTGAACTCAGAACATAAAGATTGACAAAATGCTGCTAAGCAATTAGCTTAGCATGCTAATGATTCCGCCAGCTAACTGCCTTATTTGAGATATGCTAACAATTCTGCCAGCTTGCTGCCTTATTAGTTGGTGTACATAGGGCAGCGGACTCGCGGTCGCAGGATCGCGGTTTCGATTCCCAGACTGGGCGTTGTGAGTTTTTATTGAGCGAAAACACCTAAAAGCTCCACGACGCTCCGGCAGGGGGTGGTGATCCCTGCTGTACTCTTTCACCCACTCTTTCTTCTATTGGCCTGCTTGCTTAGCCAGCAGGGTGGTGTCATTTGAAGGCTAAAACAATGCGAACGCATTGTGACCAGCGATGTGTAGCAACATCTGATAGACTGGTCGGTCAAGTGATCACGTGATATATATATATATATATATATATAAAAACATGATGCGAAGGATTCAGCGGTACATATGTTTCGGGCCTTTATTAGACAGATTTATAACAATGCATAATGTATGTCTGTGGCCTTCTTCAGCCGCGCACAACAGCTTCCACAAGGACATGTGTTACATCAAAAATTCTTGTTAGGGATGCAAATCCTCCCATTCGCGTACGACATAATGCGGCAGCAGCATAGAATTGAAGCGTCCATCTCTTCAATTCTATGCTGCTGCCGCATTATGTCGTACGCGAATGGGAGGATTTGCATCCCTAACCAAGAATTTTTGATGTAACCATGTCCTTGTGGAAGCTGTTGTGCGCGGCTGAAGAAGGCCACAGACATACATTATGCATTGTTATAAATCTGTCTAATAAAGGCCCGAAACATATGTACCGCTGAATCCTTCGCATCATGTTTTTATTTTGATCAATTTACTCCACCACCTACACCACCAAACGGTATACACAGGTGCTTATAATTATCAAGTACTCACCCCGAATTTATATATATATATATATATATAAAAATAAGGATAAGATCGTTAATTTAAATTAAAGGATAAGATCGTTAATTTAAATAAAAACCTTCAAAGGTAATAATTATTATTAAAATTATAATTTAGGGTATCTACGAGATACCACCATGCTGAAATAGCAGCCAAAATCTGACTCTAAAACCACATTAAATGTTCATACAGCACAAGGAGAGAAGACTTTTTACTAGTTTTATTTTGTCTTTTTGTCTTCTCTACTTGTGCAGTATGAACATGAGTCAGATTTTGGCTGCTATTTTCAGCATGGCGGTATCTCGTAGATACCTTAAATTATAATTTTAGCAATATATATATATATAAACAAGAACATTTGAAGGAAGGTATTTAGATCCCTTAAAACAGGAAGTTTGTATTATAGAACCAGGGGTGGTTTTAGGCCGGTTGCTATCAAACGATTAAATCATAATTCTTTTTAGCTTTCTATGTGAAATGCACCAATAATTTATAATTTGGTCCCTGGAGGACCATAAAGTCAAGACTGAGACCTACCAAGTTAAAAACCTTAATTTTCAACATTAACTGTGTAAAACTTGCAAAGATGGGAACTAAGGATAAAAGTTCTTCAGTTTGGTAGATGAGCTTGGCTTGGGCGGAGGTACAGGAAACTTAGTCATGCAACAGTTAAATGATATATGTATAATTATGGGATAGGCATGGGAGTGGTTGTGTGGTAAGTAGCTTGCTTACCAACCACATGGTTCCGGGTTCAGTCCTACTGCGTGGCACCTTCGGCAAGTGTCTTCTACTATAACCTCGGGCCGACCAAAGCCTTGTGAGTGGATTTGGAAACTGAAAGAAGCCCGTTATATATATATATATATATATATCATCATCATCATCATAGTTTAACGTCCGTTTTCCATGCTAGCATGTGTTGGACGGTTCGACTGGGGTCTGGGAAGCCAGGAGGCTGCACCAGGCTCCATATATATAGGTATGTATGTATGTATGTATGTATGTATGTGTGTGTATATGTTTGTGTGTCTGTGTGTCTGTGTTTATCCCTCCAGCATCACTTGACAACCGATGGTGGTGAGTTTACATCCCTGTAGCTTAGTGGTTCGGCATAAGAGACCGATAGAATATGTACTAGGCATCCAAAGAATAAGTCTTGGGGTCGATTTGCTCGACTAAAAGGCGGTGCTCCAGCATGGCCACAGTCAAATGACTGAAACAAGTAAAAGAGTAAAGAGAGAGTAAAAGAGGATATAAAGCTGGAGGAAGTTCGTTATTTTTAGTTTCATTTAGCTCATTAGGAACGGTCATAGCTGCATGGTAAGAAGTCTGCTTCCCAATCTTATGTTTGTAGTTTCAGTCCCACTGTATGGCACCTTGAGCAAAGCCTTATGAGTGGATTTGGCAGATGGAATCTGAAACATGTGTTTCTGTCTGTATTTTCCCCCATACCCACCACTTGATAATCAATGTTGGTGTCTTTATGTCACTATAACTTAGCAGTTCGGTATAAGAGACCGATGGAATAAATACCAGGTTTAAGACAATAAGTACTGGGATTAATTCATTTGACTAAAATTGTTGAAGGCAATGCCCCAGTATGGCCACAGTTTCATGAGTGAAACAAGTAAAAGATAAGAAGATAGTAGGGATTAGGGTAGAAACAAAGAACTTTTAAGTTTCACAATATCAGCTTGATTGGTATACAATAGTGCCGCTGGAAGCTGAGACCAAAATGATGTGCTATACTATTTTACTTGTTTCAGTCATTTGATTGTGGCCCTGCTGGAGCACCGCCTTTAGTTGAGCAAATCGACCCCAGGACTTATTCTTTGGAAGCCTAGTACTTGTTCTATCAGTCTCTTTTGCTGAACTGCTAAGTTACAGGGATGTAAACACACCAGCATCGGTTGTTAAGCGATGTTGGGGACACAAACACAGACACGCAAACACATATATACATATATACGACGGGCTTCTTTCAGTTTCCATCTACCAAATCCACTCAAAAGGCTTTGGTCGGCCTGAAACAATAGTAGAAGACAGTTACCCAAGGTGCCACGCAGTGGGACTGAACCCGGAACCATGTGGTTAGTAAACAAGCTACTTACCACACAGCCACTCCTATGCTGTCTTCAAAGATGATGATGATGTCACTCTTAATGTTAAGCATCTGGTCAGCCCTGACTGAGCTGACACACAATCAAAGAATTTCCATCCATAGCCATTTCATCATTATTTTTAAGGCATAATCAAAGTAATACCACATTACTTATGATGCATCCCTTTTTTATAATGCAGATAGGCAAGGGCGGCGAGCAGGCAGAACCATTCGCACACCGGGTGAAATGCGTTGCCGTATTTCGTCTGCCGCTACGTTCTGAGTTCAAATTCCTCCAAGGTCGGCTTTACCTTTCATCCTCTCGGAGTCGATTAAATAAGTACCAGTTACGCACTGGGGTCAATGTAATTGACTTAATCCCTTTTTCTGTCCTTGTTTGTCCCCTCTGTGTTTAGCCCCTTGTGGGTAATAAAGAAATAGGTATTTCGTCTGCCATTACGTTCTGAGTTCAAATTCTGCCATGGTCGACTTTGCCTTTCATCCTTTCGGAGTCGATAAATTAAGTACCAGTTACGCACTGTGGTCGATGTAATCGACTTAATACCTATGTCTGTCCTTGCTTGTCCCCTCTGTGTTTGGCCCCTTGTGTGTAGTAAAGAAATATATAATGCAGAGAGGGAAATTTGGTGACTGTTTCTAGCTGGTTAGTGTATTCAGCTCATTATTGTAAAGTCATAAGTTCGATTTCCAGCAGTGCACTGTATACTTGAGCAAGACACTTTATTTCACGTTGCTCTAGTCCACTCAGCTGGCAAAAATAAGTTGCATCTGTTATTCAGTGTCATGCTGAATCTCTCCAAGGACTACTACACACACATATGTGCATGTTAAATATATTTACATTTAAATGTGTGTATATATATATATATATATATATATATATAGGAGTGGCTGTGTGGTAAGTAGCTTGCTTACCAACCACATGGTTCCGGGTTCAGTCCCACCGCGTGGCATCTTGGGCAAGTGTCTTCTGTTATAGCCTCGGGCCGACCTAAGCCTTGTGAGTGGATTTGGTAGATGGAAACTGAAAGAAGCCTGTTGTATATATGTATTTATATATATAAGTGTGTCTGTGTTTGTCCCCCCAACATCGCTTGACAACCGATGCTGGTGTGTTTATGTCCCCGTAACTTAGCGGTTCGGCAAAAGAGACCGATAGAATAAGTACTGGGCTTACAAAAGAATAAGTCCCGGGGTCGATTTGCTTGACTAAAGGTGGTGCTCCAACATGGCCGCAGTCAAATGACTGAAACAAGTAAAAGAGTGTCTGTGGAGTGTTCAGCCTCCTACATGTTTATTTCAGGCTGTTCCGTTGATCCAATCAACTGGGATCCTCCTCATTGTAACAGACAGAATGCCAGTTTCAAGCAACCACACAGAAGCTTCTTCTTTGACTCAGTGGTAATATTAAACCTAACATGTTGAATTTACCAGACCACCAAAATAATAAAAAGGGAATGGGGTGTTTATTGTGGCACCAGCTCAAGTTATGCCGTCTCACATGAGTCAGAGATGAGTGTGCCTTTTCTTTGGTGAATGATTCTGTTGTTGGTTCTAAGGGACTAATTATACTTTCCTTGCATATCTGATGGTAAGAGTGACAAAAGAGTGTCATTGGGTTTCTAGTTTCTAGCCTTCACAGATGTTTATCATCTGCTCCTTGTTTGCAGTTCATAACAATCATAGATATATCTCCAACACAGGCCGCTTTCACTGATGTAGTAAGCAAAGTCACGCTTCTCTCTCTCTCTCTCTGATAAAATGACAGAATACTTGCAAGGGTTTGAAAGAGGGAGAGACTGAACATTAAAAAAAAACGAAAAGAAACTAAATGAAAAGGTGGTAATGGTAGAGGCAGTGGTGGTGGTGGTGGTGGTTGTGGTGACAGCAACAGACACAGATGAGTTAAAAAAACAAAAAAAATAGAGGGGAAAAAAATAGAGGGGTGGAATATTTAAATTGAGATTGTATAACAGATGGTAGAGATAGATCCCCCAGCAAGAAATGTGTGTGTGTGAGAGAGGAGGGGAGAGGGAAAGGCAATATCCTATACGAAACACAAGGCTTAGAATAAGGTTGCAGGGCTTGCAAAACAAGATAGAATTTCAGAAAATTAAGAGGGTGGTTGATGAGGTTTTGGGTAGGGGTTGATAGAGTTTGTGGCCCATGAAATGGGGTTTTTGGTTGGTCATTAGGTTAGGAAAGTGGTTCTCTACCCTTTTTTGCCTGTGGACGCCCAAAATTCCTATTTTACTATACTGGACCCTAATAGACACTTAAAGTTTTCTTTTTCAAAAATCCCAAATATATTTATAGTTAAATGTTATTACGTATTGTATATTCTTTATTCTTTATTCTTTTCTTTTATTTGTTTCAGTCATTTAACTGCGGCCATGCTGGAGCACCGCCTTTACTCGAGCAAATCGATCCCAGGACTTATTCTTCGTAAGCCTAGTACTTATTCTATCGGTCTCTCTTGCCGAACTGCTAAGTAACGGGGACGTCAACACACCACCATCGGTTGTCAAGCGATGTTGGGGGGACAAACACAGATACACAAACATACACACACACACACACACATATATATATATATATACATATATACGACAAGCTTCTTTCAGTTTCCGTCTACCAAATCCACTTACAAGGCTTTGGTCAGCCCTAGGCTATAGTAGAAGACACTTGCCAAAGGTTCCACACAGTGGGGCTGAACCCGGAGGAACCATGTGGTTGGTAAGCAATCTACTTACCACACAGTCACTCCTGCACTTATAAAGTAAAATTTGTTTAAATATTTGCATATTGTAGAAATAAAACCAATTTATTGCCAATTTTAACAACAAAACCTTATATGAACCCCAGCTGAGGACCACTGGTTTAGAAACATAAAAAACCTTGACCATTAATTCTGGAAAAACTTGAACAGATATATGAAATCAAGACAGAATAATCATCATCATCATCATTTAACGTCCACTTCCCATGCTAGCATGGGTTGGACGATTTGACTGAGGTCTGGAGAACCAGGCTCCAATCTGATCTGGCAGAGTTTCTACAGCTGGATGCCCTTCCTAATGCCAACCACTCTGAGAGTGTAGTGGGTGCTTTTACGTGCCACCGGCACGAGGGCCAGTTTGGTGGTACTGGCAATGGCCACGCCCAAATGGTGCCTTTTATGTGCCACCTGCTCAGGAGCCAGTCCAGCGGCACTGGCGACAACCTTGCTCGAATGTTTCAGGTGCCACCAGCACAAGTGCTTGTAAGGCGACGCGGTAACGATCCCACTTGAATGGTGTGCTTAACGTGCCATCAGCACGAAGGCCAGCTTGTTGCTCTGGCAACCATCTCACTTGTATGGTACTCTTAGTGCTCCACTAGCAACGGATGCCAGTCACTGAGTTTGATTTTGACTTCGACTTCACTTGCCTCAACTGGTCTTCACAAGCAGAGTTTAGTGTCTAATGAAGAAAAGGCACGCATAAGTGGACTGGTTACACCTCTAGCATAGGCCACAACGTTATGGTCACATTTGCGCTTGCCGAGTCTTCTGCAGCACAGCATATTGTGTGAAGTGGAAAATAAGAGTAATAAGACAGAAGAGAAGAGGGAGAGGGGGCAGAGAAGGAGAGAGGAGGGGAGAGAGTGAGTGAATCTAAATCCTCATTAATAAAGTGCTGGTGTTAAGTTCGAGGTCAACCTTGATTGATCAAGTGTTTTAGCCATGACCATCAACTTTTATTTTTATTAACATAGGTGCGGGCATGGCAGTGTGGTAAGAAGACGGCGAGCTGGCAGAAACATTAGCATGCCGGGTGAAATGCTTAGCAGAATTTCATTAGCTGCTACGTTCTGAGTTCAAATTCTGCCGAGGTCGACTTTGCCTTTCATCCTTTCGGGGTCGATTAAATAAGTACCTATTTCTTTACTACCCAGAAGGGGCTAAACATAGAGGGGACAAACAAGGACAGACAAACGGATTAAGTCGATTACATCGACCTCAGTGCACAACTGGTACTTAATTTATCGACCCCGAAAGGATGAAAGGCAAATTGACCTCGTTGGAATTTGAACTCAGAACGTAGCAGCAGACGAAATACTGTTAAGCATTATTACCTGGCGTATTAACGCTTCTACCAGCTCGCCGCCTTAAATAAGTACCAATTATGCACTGGGGGTGATATAATCAACTTAATCCGTTTGTTTGTCTTTGTTTGTACCCTCTGTGTTTAGCCCCTTGTGGGTAGTAAAGAAATAGGTATTTCGTCTGCCGTTACATTCTGAGTTTAAATTCCGCCGAGGTCGACTTTGCCTTTCATACTTTCGGGGTCGATTAAATAAGTACCAGTTACGCACAGGGGTCGATATAATCGACTAAATCTATTTGTCTGTCCTTGTTTGTCCCCTCAGTGTGTAGCTCCTTGTGGGCAGTAAAGAAATAAGAAGCTTGCTTCCACGCATGCGTTGGGTTATTTGCTGCCTGGATTTTGTAAGAGTCGGACGTAGTTTTTTGTGTTGCTTAGAAGATGTTCTTAGACCTTGATGGGCCTGAGTTGTTGTTGCCAGAGGAGGAGTTGGTAAGGGCCGTTATAAAGATGGCTGGAGTGTTGAAGACAAGGAGTTTTGCTGAAGCCACGGAGGTGAAGTGAAGGGAGCTGGACCTGGCTAGTCTGAAGGAGTACCAGAAGATGGCTCAGAAGGTGGGCGGCGATGTGAAGTTGTCACTCCAAAAAGGAATTATGGAAAGGATGGAGAAGAAAACAATCACCTATAAGGTATACTTGTTGAAAGGAAAAAAGGCAGAACAGGTGGAGGCAAAAGTGGAAAAGGCGCTGAGGGAACAAACACAGGAGATAATGTACATAACCAAAGGAAGAAAATATGAGGCAATGGTCATCCAATTTAGGACAGTAGAGGAGGCGAGGAGGCTGGTGAGTGTGGTGGTGAAAACAGAGGAAGTAGTGCTTCTGCCCACATGCCTTGGAAGAAAGACTTCTAAGGTGAGGGTAGAAGCAATTCCACCAGATATAGAAGGGGCTTAGGTAGCGGCAGCTGTCCTTGTTGGAAGAGAGAAGAAGGCTGTCCTCCAAGCCACAGAAACAGAAGAAGGAGAGTGGACAGGAAAGACACTTGAACTAATTATTCAGATGGAGAATGGTCAACTGGAGAACTTGGCAGAGGCGGTGACGTTGGGGGAAATCGTGCAGAAGGTGTTGGTAGAGGGCAGAGTACCACGTTGTTTTAAATGTGGCCGAAAAGGCCACATTAGAGCATACTGCCCTCTACGAAGGACAATGACTGAGGATACAGTTGTGGAGATGGAAGAGAAAAGAGAGGAAGAAAAGACAGACAGAGGAAAAAGAGGAAGAATGAAAGGTTACAGAGCAGAAGGAGAAAGGGGAAAAAACAGAAAAGGCACTGAGTATGATGTGGTACCCCAGTCCAACACCAACCCACCCAAGACCACTCAGACCCACCCTCCCCATACAGATACCAAACCCACCCACCCCATTTCCCCACAAGAAAAAAAAAAGAAAAAGAACAGACACCACAAAATTTAGAAGACCCCCTCCTCCCGGTGAAAAAGGTTACAAATGCATGGCAAAGGAAATGTTGTCACTAAGTGATGGAGAAAGGGGAAAAAGGACTGGACTGAAGGAGAAAAAGGACTTAGGACCTAGAGGCGGTGAGTGGTGTTACTCAGTGTGGGGTGAGTAGCACACCCTTCATAATATCCTTTTCAGATATCATTCATATTATCATATTTTAATTTGTTCTTCATGTTCATTTTCATGTGACATTCATTATATCATATTTTATTTTTATATTTTTAATTGTTATATGTTCCCACATGTGTTGTAGTGTCCCCTTCTGTGTAATGCCTTAATGGCAAAATCATTGAAATAAAGTAGCTTGCTTCCCAACTACATGATTCCAGGTTCTCTCCTAGTGTGACACCTTGGCTTAGGCAAGTTTCTTTTACTATAGCCTTGGGCCAACCAAAACTTTGAAAGTGGATTTGGTAGACAGAAACTGAAAGAAGCTCATCATATATATGAGTGACTGCTATCTCTATCCAGTGGTTGTTCTGTACTGAAGAAGGGAAATTACCCAGAAACCATTGGTCTACAGGTATTGCTACAGTTAGAAAGGGTGTGGTAAACTCCCATGCACACAGTATGTGGACACAGATCATATGTTGGTAGCTAGCTGGAGAAGATGTTTTCCTGGGGCTAAAATGTAGTAACATTGTCCTGTGTAGGTCTGCCACGCTGCATTGACAAATAGAATTTATAGTACGGTAATGTTACTACATATTTCTTGCTCAGAGATTTAAAACTAGTTGTTTTTCTCTTTATGAGATCAGTGACTGTGTGTCGCTTTGAAAGTATATACTATGAGCAAGAGTGAATGACTGCTGTCTCAAGCCAGCAGTTGCTCTGTACTGAGGAAGGAAAATTACCCAGAAACCATTGGGTTACAGATAACGCTATGGCTAGAAAGGGAGTGGTAGACTCCCTTGCTCATAGTTTACAGACACAGATTATGTGTCGGTAGCCAGCCGGAAAAGATGTTTTCCTGGGGCTAAAAAGTAATAACAACGTCCAGCATAGGATGTTATAGATATATAATTTCTCATTTCAAGTCAACATGTTTATAGATGAATGCACACATGCTCTGTCTCATTCTGTTTATCTCATACATAGTCACTCCTTCTTCCCTACCACTATTAACACAAAGTTCATCTCTCTCACTCACACACACACCTTTTCCTACACTTTCTCTTCAAAACAGGCATGCATGTGTACATACACATGCACACACACACACACACATGCCCACTACTTCAAAAGCAAAAGAGAACTGTATACATACATAATTGGCATTAAGGTATTCCATTTTTTCCTTCAGTTCAGGTGAATTTATATTTGGATAAGGCATTCCTACCAGCATGACACACCTGGAGAAGCAATTTGACCAAGAATACATAACTAAACATATCTATATATTAGTACAATATATGAATATGATTAAACACTATATTTTAGTATACAGTTTGATATGAATACATGACTGAACTCACCAATACTGTTTTATACAGTACAATGTGAATACATGATTAAACACATATGTAATAATAATAATAATAATAATAATAATAATAATGATGATGAAATTATTGTATACAGTGTTCAGGTGCACCACAACTCGTCAAAAGTGCATATAAAGTATATGCAGTAATGTACAAATGTCTGGAAAGTGAACAGTGTATGAGTCAGATATATTCTTGCATGTGTATGGAGGGGAGAAAATCAGGTGTAGTGTTGGCGAATCTCAGGAAGCATGGAAGTTTTGAAGGATGCAGTGCTCCGGCAACTAACAACTGATGCTGGCAGTTTGTTCCATGCTTCAGCAACTCTCAGCATGAAAACATAATCGACTAAATCCGTTTATCTGTCCTTGTTTGTCCCCTCTATGTTTAGCCCCTTGTGGGCAATAAAGAAATAGGAAATAAGAAATAAGATGCCATGCAGTGGAAGTGAACCCCTGACCAAGCGGTTTGGAAGTAAGCTTCTTAATCACATAGTCATACCAACACTGATAAGGACAGTATAGTAAAATTTAAATGAGATTTGGCTCTTAATTATACTACAGATATGAAAACCATGTGGAGGCACATTTTGACTTGAGAAATAGATTAGTTGTTATTTAGCCTCAAACTGGTGCTGATTGAGTGGGTATATTAGGAAGGGCATTCCAACCAGGACCCTCCTGCCTTTCATTTTGTTTTGGTCTAAGTGTAGTATACTCCAGGCTACATCATCCAAGAATCCTTCCCCAACCTTTCTTTTTTGTATTTTCAAGGTGTTAGTGTGTGATCTGAGGGTAATCTGGTTGTTACTTCTGGCAGGACATGTAACCATATAGAAGCTCCCCCTACACATTAGTATAAACCAGATGTGGTCAGATTTACATAATGTAAGATCAACATGT